>NC_142354.1:7396666-7558333 GCF_059441175.1 Urocampus carinirostris | reverse complement strand
GCAGCAAAAGGTATATTTTATCTATCAAGACATTTCTCGAAAAAACAAAACAATTCTGAGCAAACCGTATTGCAATTTGAGTTTTCTCAATACATAAGCTCAAATAGACATGTCGGGTATTACTCTGTGTTTTATTAGATTTATTAGATTTAATGGTCTATTTATAAACAAAAACATAACTACAGTACATGTAGATGTCTGCATGTTTTTAGGGCTGCTATTTTAAAAATACTTTCCATTTTTGTTCATTTATTATTCCTTGAATGAATGTTTCCCCCAAAAAAGTTACGTCTTTTTGAATAGCGGTGACGAAATGAGAAAAATGAAATCTTATTTTCATTTGAATGTATTGGTAGATTAAAAAAAAACTTGTGATATGCAAAGAGAACAGAAGCATTTTTGATGGACAACTACCACTCAAATCATTTTTTGAATTTTAATTTTAATTTTTTTTTTGCCTGGTCTCTTCTGCCTAATTTGTATACCCAATGCGGCCAACGTGAGCTTGAAATCCTTGAAAATACTAGAAGTTTAATGTTGAGTTTTAAAGGTTTGAAATGTGCTCAAGTTTTGGGTGAAGTTCTTGTAAATGCTTGAAATATTTGCCATGTTTCCCAGGGGTCTGACTCGATAGACCACGCAAAAAAAATGAAGTCTGCTTAATAATGACGCCAAAACGCCTGCTATGGAGGCTTTGCTTTGCCGTTTGTTCTTCCCTCCTGACTAACGGCAGCTGACATTAGTTTGTATGCCGCCATGTGACGTTTCATGGGTTCCTAACGTAGGGCCCAAGATGATAGGTTAAAAGACAGAGATGCCAGGTACTGGAGGAATTGGAAAATTGGCTTTGAAAGTGCTGAAAAAGTGCTTGAATTTGGCAATAAAAAAAACTGTACAAACCCCACTCTCAGGGTTCCTGCAGATCCTTGAAAAGCCCTAAAAGGCATTGAATACATTATTCTAAAAAAAGGTCTTAATTGCCATTAAAATGTCTTAAATTCAAATTTCAAAAGTCTTAAAAATGTAAAAATATTGATAAGATGTATGTATACTATATTTGTTTGACCCAAAAAGATGGAGTTTTTGTGATTTTTTAAAGAATGTATCGATTGATTTTGGTGGCAACATGGCGTGACCACAATGTTGGAAGTATCAAAACGGTGATTTGCTTTCAGTCGGACGCATGTCTTAGGTCTACCCACACCACACATAGCATTGGGACTGAGACCTTTACTTTGGACCGTGCCCACAAAATGGACATTTTATGAGAAATGGCTGTCCAACATTTTTCTCCATGGCTAAGCGGGTCAGGTGTAGGAGGTACGATGCAATAAATATTTGTGGAGGTTTTTTCGACCAGGTCTTGAATCTGATTTTAAAAAACATTAAAAAAAAGTCTGGAATTTAAGTCGCCTCAAGCCGTAGGAATCCTGTCGCAGTTAGACAAGGACCTTCACGGGATTATCGCGTGCATTTACATCCTCAGGAAACTTCGGATATTCCCTTTCCGATTATGACCTGCATGTAGAGGTACTCGGTGACTAATGTCCTGTTTTGAAACGGCGGCAGGGATGCCGACCTGCCTCCTTTGCGTCTGCATGGGAGGAAGCGTTTATTGCGACGATACGGGCCTGGAGCAAATTCCGCCGCTGCCCGAGGACACCCGCCATCTTTACGCCCGTTTCAACGCCATCCGACACGTCAAGAACACCGACTTTGCAAGCCCAGGTGTGTCATAGACCAGTTAGGCTAACCCCAAATGTTGAATGAGCCGCGTTGGAAGGAAAAACAACAAACATGTTTGCAGCTGCAAAAAATTAAAAGCTGTGTATGGAAGGCAACACACACGCTGCCTTTTTTTTTTATTAGAAAAACATAATAAATGTTCGTGTTATGTTTGCCCTCCTACAGCAAAGATGAGCGACCAAAAATGTGAAAAAGCCAAAATTTGAAAAGTTGGAGCCGCCATAAAAATGAAAGCCTTATATTTTAAATCAAAATAAGTTGCACGTTTGATATTTAAAGAGCTATCACATTGTTCACTGCATGGCAAAGCACGGAGAAACATTTACTGATGACGGATATATTAAAGGTGTGTGTGTGTTTAAAGTTCTAAAATAAGATTTTATTGACGAGTGGTATGGTAGCTGTCCATATCACTTGATTTTGATTGTAGTTCATTGTTGATGAATAGTTGAAGTCATTGATGTCTACAGGCCTTTCCACATGCTCACAGATAAATTGGTCAGTTATAAAATTTCAATGTATATCCCTGTTGTATATTCGGACTGGTGTAAAATGACAGCTATGTTGCATATAAAAAAAATCTTTGTGCAAGTCATTAATCTTGGTGTGGCACACTAATTTACAAGGACATTTAAATGTGGCACTCCACTTGCTGACCCCTGCTCTAGAGCCACTAGAGAGCTGCTGGCTTCCACCGGACTTTCATTTCATGGTGGTTTTTTATCTTCAGTTCAGCTGCAATCGATCGACCTGACGGGAAACCAGATTTCCGAGATGGACGACGATGTCTTCAGCTCGCAGGAGATTTTACGCGACTTATCTCTAGCTGACAACAAACTGCAGGCCCTGCCGCGACTGCCGCTTTCCTTGAAGAGAATCGATCTACGCAACAACCGACTCGGGAGTCGAGGGATCCGTTCGGAGTCCTTCAAGGTGCCTCCGAGACGGAAACTCGTGTATTCGGAAAAAAAAGTCTCATTAGGGCAAAACTAATAACAAATCAATCACAATTTTGGAAAAAACTTTAATTGCTATTTGTCAGACCTGTATTGAAATTTCGATGTGATTTTCGATTTGAAAAGAAAAGTGCATTTCTGTGCCTCCTTGATTTTGGGGAGAACATAAACAGTGACACTCAAACTTACCTCGAGGTGACTGCATTACCGACTGAGAGTATACGACCGTAACAAAACACCAACTATAGATCTATTAATAAAAACAGAATTGCAGTTAAATGAATGGTCTTTATTATCATCTCAGTGTAAAAAGCGATTTCGAGAGCGGCTAGTTAGTTTCCGCGTTACAGTCGGGTAACCGTGACTTTTGCAAGGTCTCCACGATGATTAAAATTTAAGAGTCACGAATAGTAGTACGTCTTCCGTTTCACGGGTAATGGATCTGGCGTTGGTGACTAGCCATTTTTGGCAGTGGTGGCTTAAGATTTGTTAGTTGTCTGCTAGTTTTCCCTTCCCGACGCCGCCTCAGTCAAATCCCAGGCGCGATAAAAATCCAGGGAGCACCCGCTAGTGATTGACTTTTCTCTGCGCTTTTCTGATTCTCTTCAGAGTCCGATTTGACTGATGAATTTTCTTTCCATGCAACGAGTCGCTAATTCCAAAAGCTGTCGCCTTTGTTTCGGTGGCGAGCCGTGCGCCCGGCTGTTTGACTGACAGCTTACAGAATCCTATCAAAGTCGTGCACACTTGCAAACTCTGCCTCGCCTTCATTTTCCTCTGCTACTAAAGACTGCTTCTGATTGGCCCACACTGTTCGAACCTGGAAATGTGACAATTCTTGTTGACCGAACACTCCAACCCTCGATGAACAAATTGGAACTGCAAATCCTTGAAAAAAACGCGGTGTTTTGCGGTGACACTATGACACTACATTAAATTGCGATACCGATTCGATTTTGGTTAACCGCACAGCCTTAGGAGACGCTTGGATATTGCGACCTTGCCTTATGAAGTTATCGAACAATACTGCAAACTCAAACTTTGCAGTTTTGGTGCATTTGTATAGTTGCGTCTCTAACGTGCTTGCTTGTTTTGGGCCAATGTCATCTAAAATGCTGCTCAGCCTTTGGTTGGTATTGCAGAGCAAATATGCTTTTGGCTGAACCGTCTCCAACTATGCTTTTTTCTTTATTCATTCTGCTCAGAATGCTTTTTTATCATTAAGCTCAGAATCTCATGTGCTTTGTAAAGACTCCAATGAAATACTTTGGTTTTTGTTATGCATACTTAACGGGTCCCAAGGCTTGCAGTGATGCTAGGGGGGAAAACAAAACTTGTTAACCTTGAAACAACTCTTGCAATTATAAAGGAAATACAAAAAAGGCACTCAAATGTCTACCCTCGATGAGTTGCATGGCTGTGACCAATTGCCATTTGGGACTGGGTAAAAATAACAAGGTGTTTAAAGAAAAAGTATTCTAAAGGCAGTTTTAATTTGAATTATCCATCTCCTCCCCTCTTTGCATCCAACTGCTAACCCTACTGTACCAGCTCAAGTCACGTCACACATACATTTATTTATGTTATTTGATCAAATATATGTATATTATGGATAAGTACTACTTACTATTTTGTAATTTTAAAGTTTTCAACTGGGATATGGAGATAATTTGGAGCTCTATATCCACCACTAGACTGTCTTGCAATTTGACCTTGGAAATGATTCATGTCCTATCCCCTATTACTGTACAACTCTTAGTTGGCCTGGATTTATAACCAATGCAGACAGCATTAGTGGAGGGGAGAACTTCAAACCTATTTTTATACAAAGGTGGCACGATTTACTGGAACTCATTCTGGAGGTCATTGGGAGATCATTTAGGACTGGTTTCCAAGCTATCACCGGTCACAAATAAAGGACTAACCTAGTGGTTCCTAAACAATGGGGCGGTCCCCCTGGGCAGGCGCGAGGCTCTGCCGGGGGGCACATTTAACAACTTTTCTTTTTTTTACTGTGCTGGAATAAAGTGTAATTACACCTCCACTACATTAGGGGCAGCAGCGCTGTCATTGTCAAAGCGTGCATCGGGGGGTAAAGCATCCACATTTTGCACATGCATAGTCAAGAGAATGAGTACGAAGTGGAGACACTTGGTGTTGCAAACCCTCAAGTTAAAAGTATTTAACAGGGATGAGAAGACCAGCCAAGAGAAACAGGGGTTAAGAGGAAAATGAAAGTGTCTCGAAAGCTCAAACAAGGACGTTTATCCAAGCATATAAAGCAATCCATTTTACTGCGACCACTTTGTTAGATCAGGAAATACCGGTGTGCTTGCTGTGTTTAACAATGTTGGCAGTGGACAGCATGAAGCCAAATAAATAAAGCTGTATAAGAAATACGTTATACAAAAATCAAGCTGATAGAACGCTAGAGTTTTTGGGGGGGCACTAGAGATTTTCTTCTTCTGAGGGGGGCGTGACCGAAAATAATCAGCACTGGACTAAACCAACTGTTACAATGGTAATGCTCTCAGTCAAACTAACTGTTTAAATCAACGGAATGCTATTTCTGTCTGATTTTTGCGTGCATGTAAATGTACCCAATGCTTACTTCTGATTTACCCAGGATATGCATCAACTGGAATTCCTCTACCTTTCTCATAACAAATTGGACTACATACCCACACCGCTGCCGATGAGCCTGAGAGCATTACATCTGCAGGTAAGTTCACGGATGGAAAACTATTTTGAGTTTAATATATTGAGTAATGTTTCTTTGACTTGGAAAAGACCGTCAATCATATGTCAGATGATGCATTGAGTCCTTCAGAGACGTTTCTTTTTTTCTGGGTGTTCTGTGTCTTGAGGAATCGGTTCTTCTCGTGGTTTGGCAGCTGGCCGGCAGTCCCAGTTCACTTTCATTTTTGTGTGTAACACAGGGCAACAACATCCAATCCCTGCACCAGGACACTTTCTGTGACAGTCACGACCGTTACCTGATTCGCCGAAACCTGGAGGACATCCGCCTGGACGAAAACCCTTTGAATGTCAACAGATTTCCTCAAGCCTATGTCTGTTTGCCACGCCTGCCCGTGGGAACTTCCTCATAAGTTCTCTCAGAGAACAAAAGAATCACTTCTAATAATTACTCCTACGTAGTAATAAAAAAATATGGCAGCTGTTAAGTCCATAAACTGAGAAGAGACGACTTTTTATTGGTCATGCTTTTCCCGACACTTTTTTCCATTGAATCTGACGGTTTACATGCAGGCGACAATTCAATTGGATTTCTGTATACAAGCGGGTTTCTGCATTTAACTTTAAAAAATGTCAATTTTATTCATGCCATTCACTAAAATACCGTAGACTAAGTTTGAACAATTTTATTGATATTTTTAACAGCAATTAAACACATTTACAATTTCATTATATCATATTCTAACAATATAAGGTTTAAACAATTTTTATCGACACTTTTAACAGCAATTAAACACATTCACAATTTCACCATATCATATTCTAACAAGGAGGTCCAGATGGCGTCTTTGATGGCGGCGAGAGTGAGCCAGTCCTTGGCAAAGTCGTTCTGTGACTAAGTACCGTGCTTGTTTGCTCCAAAAGTGAGCCATATTGCTGTGTTAACAAGATGTGCTTGTATGTGGCTAGCCTGAAGCACAGACTTACACTATATATTGAAGGGTGCAACTGTCGGATCATCTATACATAACCTGTGTCATTTTCCGAAAAAAGGGGAAATGCATTGGCAATACCCGAGAGGCTTTTTTTTTTTTTAGCAAATAAGTGTCAGTTTGTGTGTATACTTTCGCTCTCTACTACAAGTCCCACAGTGCTTTGGAGCATCAAAGTGGCCCGGATGAGAGAAACAACCAATCGCATGTCTCCAATGCATATACCATTGCAATCACAATAATCAGTCGTCTTTAAACCTTCATCGGATTATCTTGCGCGTTTACATTATCCGAATACTGCCGATAGTCCCTTTCCAATATGATTATTCTTCTTATTCTTCAACTACCGGAATCCAAAGTACTGTCACTTTTTTCTGACTATATTTTCAATCTTTCAACATCCCAATTAAGATGTTTTGCACCTAAATCTGCCGTTCATCTGTGTTGGTATTACAAGAATGTTTAAAGTAGCAGCACCATTCATTGAGTCTATCAGGATCCGGGGCATCATTTCCCCTCCTCAAAGGTGTCCAATTGGGGTGAGTGGTTAGAAGGCACCCACCTGCGCCTCATTAACCACCACCTTTGCAGTTAGTCTTGTTCTTTTTATTGCCTGTAGCCAATAATAGCTGTTTTTGTTTTTTTTCTTGTGCGGATATTCTTTGAGCGAATTTGAGACCACTGTTTGTGTTTTGTCTCTATGTTCCTTTGTCATGCCATTAAACAGCGTCCTTTTCTTGAGCTTTTCTGTCTCAGTTCCTGCTTCCCCGCAAATATAATTGAAGTAATGATCTACTTGAATTGAAGTACTTTTTGGGTGTTTTAGTAGATAGGGAGCTGATCTTGACTTTTATAATCATGTATTTTCTGGAGGTTGAACATGAGATTCAGGACGAGCGAGGTGCTTTTCTTTCTTCGTGTCAGGATCTGTTACACCAATTTTCTTCCGAGAGGGAAACACTTGGGGGGAGTGGCTGGTAAGCACCCACCTGCGCCTAACCAGTCCCCACACCTGCAGTTCACTATTCAAGCCCTTTATTTTGCATGTACCCGACGACAGTCATTGCTATGTCAGGTTTGTTTTTTGCTTCTTGTTTGTACATTTTGTTTTGAGACAGCTTTTCACTTTGTATCTGTTTTTTTGTTAAGAATTATCCTTTTCACCCATGATCCGTAACGGAGTCTTTTGTCTGATGTAGGTAATTATTCAAATTGTCTTTTTTTTTCTTGCGTTTGATGAATTGAGCACAGTGACCCTTACGTCGTGTACTGTAATTCCTCGTTTCTCCTGGTTAATGGGGACAAGAAAATACCCGGGACATATGTAAATCAGCAAAGTAGCCACTCACCTATTCTTGCAGCAATCGTCAGTCAAGGATACTTAATCGCGACTGCACGGGTGGTATTCATTTCAGTCGGAGAGAATGAAAAAAAAGCTGCCATGCTTGACACAGATTTGCTCTCTTGGCCCCCTATCTTAGCAACAGATGACCAGAGGCATTGGATCCTGGCCAAAACAGTGCCGTTCATTTTAGGCGGCCCATTAAGACATGCTTCAGCAGCTTTAATCATGAAAATAATGCGCTCCGTCGGCCCCAGCTCTCAACTATAGTACTCAGGGGATAGCGGATCATAGTGACAACTGTGCATTTTGTTTTAGGAAGGGCTCCAGACAAAATTGCCCCCTGATGAGGAAAATAGATCTGGACTGCACAGTTGCAATTCATTCGAGGCGGAGATAAAGTACCGGCAAAAGAGACTCAGTGCCCGACAAAAACGTGCTCTGCCTGTCCTCGCTCATAGCAATATGCTTTCGGATATGACGGATCGCGTCCGCACGGTGCAGTTCATCTTCGGCATAAGCGACAAAAAAAGCTGCCAGGTCCGACAAAAGTAGGCTGTTTCCTTGCCAAGGACGAGGAATGCTGAGATATTTTTCAACCCTTGGGCCGGAAAGTACGATGCCTGAAGTAGCGAAAGATTACAGTATTGAGTGTTCAGGATTTGTAAATCTATTTTAACGACAAGTCTTTAGCTCCCGAGCTGTGGCAATCGCAGTGTCGCGTTACTGAGCTGCAGCTGTCGGAATTTAACGCCTCTCGCGCAAACATCCGAGGGTCGTAGCTGGACTTCCAACGCCTCCGTGGCTCCACTCAAAGAAGAACCTCGTGTGTGGTCCGTCTTGACTCTGAATCTCTCGACGACCTCACTGGTCTGCGTTTTTATTTCCGGACAGTTACAGGAAATCAAAATGTGGTTGACCAGTGTCATGCTGGACATAAGCATAACCAGTACACGGGAACATAATCCGTCGAAGGACAGAGGTTCGGATCGGATTTTGTTGAAGCCTGAATTGATTTATCCCGTCAGAAATAATGGTAAAGTAAAAGGTCCATTCTAATTCACATGAAAAGTCAACTTTTTTTTCAATAAAACCTGGATTGAAACAGCAATTTAGGAAATGTATATAATGCTGACTTGTATTTTAGCTATACACACTTATGTAAGATTGACATACTTTATGGAATGATGTAAAGTACGTAATAGCCGGAGTTTTATTCGTTTAAGGACTTGTCGTGTCGTAATTCAAATGAAAATCACATATTGTACTCAAATGATTACAATAAACTTTTCGTTTACATCTCGGCACTTTATGAACAGCTCTTTCATTACTTGCTTGCGTGTATGTCTAACTCTTCCGGGAGCCAACAATGTAGAATTGAAACGATGCTCCTATGCTTACGGATAGGAGTTTTCTGCTTTAATTATTCAAAAAGTAAAGCCCTTTTTCATCTAATCTCGATGAAAATGATGCACATTCTGTGATTATCACTAAATGGCCTTTATATTGAGGCTAAACATATAATAGATCCACGCACTCGCAGTAAGCGTAGCATTAGCATATAGCAGTGGTCTTGAAGCACTCCCTCCCATCTCTTGCCCAACGCCGTCTGCGCCAAAGGTAAGCACATCAGGCTCCCTGTTTGCAGAATGTTGTGACATTTTAACAAAATAACTGCTTGCATCTGGTTTTGAAACCAATATGCATGAAAAAAAAGGGTCAAAATGAGTTTAACCGATCTGTAGTAATTGCAAGAAAGAGACAAGTTTAAAGTGGTATGTTTGTTGATTTTGGGACACGGACTCTGGCATTATTCTCTTTTCATCATTTTTATCAAATAATCAAAAATAAATGCGCTGAAGACTAAGCTTTTGTCTGGGGTGCGGGTTTAGCAATTTAGTAAATTTGTCTCATAATATATGGTGTGGCTCTTTCCCAAAATAAAATTAATATATTTTGCCTTTATGGCTCTTTGAGTCAAAAAGGTTCCCGAGCCCTGGCATATAGGGTTAGCGTAACATTAGCTTTGCAATAGCCACACACAAACCATTGAGAAACATAAAAAGATCAAATTTTCTAATGTCTGGAGCCCAAGAAACATTTGTGAGCAAAGACTTTCAGGTAAAGAGGTTAAGTAGACAAAGCTGTTCTATTGAATGACAGATGCTCTTTCTTGCACTAAAAATGAATAAAGACTATTCCACTATATCCTAACTAAAAAAAAAATCGCTGACTGGCGTTTACAGTGCCCTTCAACATACAACAGATCCACATACTCAGAGAAAGCTTAGCGTTAGCTTAGAAAGATTGAAGTTAGCTTAGCTACAGCCACATACATTAAACC
Source organism: Urocampus carinirostris (assembly GCF_059441175.1). NCBI lineage: Eukaryota > Metazoa > Chordata > Actinopteri > Syngnathiformes > Syngnathidae > Urocampus > Urocampus carinirostris. The sequence goes on along the minus strand of NC_142354.1, from coordinate 7,548,256 downwards.
CAAGAAGCTAAAGTAATGTAATGAGTCACAATGCTCCAATAGAAGATTTTTAGAAAACCTTTGTGAGCAAAAGTTCGATAGTGAAGACGAAGAATGACGGATGCTCTTGCCTGCCTTATAAATCATGAACAATAAACCGCCTCCAGATCTTGTTTGCACATACGATAAAGTTCACGTCACCTCGCGCGACTGCTGCCAAGTTCATTGTCTATATTTATTCTCTAGAGCGAGCAGCTGTCCAGTCGGGACAGAGGAGGACCCATAAGGATGAACGGCAGCGGAGCTTCAACTCCAGGAAAATATCCTCAAGTGTGAAGAGGAAATACCTATTTTTCTAGTTTGAAGCGAGATACTTTTTTTATATTCCGGCCATGGCGGACGGCAACGGTCCCCCTCTGTCGTCCTTCATCATGGACGAAGAAACGCTGAAGAGGAAACAGAAGGAAAAGTTAAAAAAGTTGATGGCCACCGGAGGCAACCCCAGGCCGGCTCGATCGCTCCTCTTCTTGACGCTGAAGAATCCTTTCCGACGGGCCTGCATCGCCGTCGTAGAGTGGAAGTATCCTGGAATGCTAATAGCCCGTTTTTCATTTGGGAACATAAGAAGTTTGCTTTGTAGATTGGGAGATGATCATAAACCGAGGATTCCGCTTTGTATTTCCTTACTTTAACCTTTCCAGACCTTTTGAAATCATCATCCTGCTAGCTATTTTCGCTAACTGTGTGGCCCTGGCCGTCTACCTGCCCATGCCGGAGGAAGACAGCAACATTACTAATAGCAATCTGGTGCGTCTGCCGGTCCCTGATGATTGAATGTTTGCTGGACACTTGAGTCGGGACTTTTTGAAAAAGGAGCTTTGAAACACGGAGTCATACGATGTCAACTGGTGACAACAAAAGGAGGGGTAGTAGGCGCATTATATTGCAACTTCGTCTTGCTTGCACATTCGTGATAGTCAAATAAGTCAGTGCCAGCCAATCGACGTCAGGGCCAAAACAACAACAAAAAAAGCATTTTGGTCTCCAAAAGTTAATTTTGATTTGAATAAAGTGTCTTTTTATGATTAAAAGACAGCTTGTAGGAACTTAAATATTGTTTTTCCTCAGTCAAGTGCATATTTTTGGGGCATTTCAGAGTCAATAGTGACAAGAAAACAGGAGTAGCACGGAATTGATGATGATGATGTTGCGGTAGTTGGGGCAGTCTAACGCAACAAACACGACTCTTATATTTGCCAAAATAAAATGGTAATACAAGTACTGATTGACTTCAGGGAAAAAGGGACCGAACATCACAGAGTACGTGTTTACGGATTAAAAGGGCTGAACTGTAGTAAGTTAGCAAGTAAAGCCAAAGTCTGGCTAGCGGCTAACAAAAACCCCTCTAAAGAGCGGACCGAATGTCACACAACAACGTATGTTTTCACATTAAAAGTGCTTGACTGTTGTAAGCTAATTCTGTAGTGTTAGAAAGAATTATTACTCAAACTTCAGCTAGCAGCTAACAAAAACAAACACTCTGTAGAGTGGGCATGTAAAGCCAATGTCTGGACAGCAGCTGACAAAAATGTTGGGGGGGGATGAACAGACAATGTCCCACACAAAGTACCTGTTTAGTCATTCCAACTGCTGAACTGTAGTAAGCTTGCTCCATTATGTTAGCATGCGAACGTTAGCTAAAATCTGGCTAGCGGATAAAAATAACTCCTGTGAATGATTGGAATTAGTGTCCTATGCACTGTACGTGTTTACAGATCGAACCGGCCCAACCGTAGTAAGCTAGCTTAGTAGCGTTGACAAGTAAACAAGTCGTGCTAGCAACTAAGAAAAACTTTGGTGACGAATGATGTCATTACAGCCTTATCTTTCAAAAGCTTTAATCTGGTTTTATTTTCTTTTAGCCAAAACATTTTAGCTACAGACTAAGACTTGATGCATTTGTACACATTTTTTTACATACAGTCAAAAATAATTATTTTGTGCTGTCTAAATGTAGAGCTAATAATAATAATCTGCCAGGAAATATATTGAACTCTTAAATCCCCAGGTGGGCCTTGTTAAAGAAAGATTTGGACGCTAATTTATTCTCAGAGCCGGAGCATTAATACTCCAACACGTTTACATGTTGTCCGTGTGCGACGATAGCTCCTTTAAGAGCAGTCTAAAGATACCAGCGGTCGCCGGTGGAATGCGCCCTGCGACTGCGCGTCTAACCGGGGTTCTTGTGCTACGTCGTTGCTAGCTAACCCGAGCCCCTCTGTCACCGTGAACCAGAAGAAAATAGACGGTTGCAGGGATGCTCAAAACAATCACCGGATCCAAAATGCCTCGTTAAAAGCTTCCTCGCGTGACTCAATCGACCCATTGAGCTATCTTTTCAGTTGTAAAGACGTCTTTTAGAGGTCAAAAGCAGAGGTTCTCGAGAAGCGAGCTGACATATACCCAGAGTCCCTGCGCTATGTCAACCCCGGCTAACCTCCATCACCGTGAATAGAACCGGAAGAAAATATGACAGCTGGGATGCTCAAAACAATCGTTTTGATCTAAACTGTCTTGTTAAAGGTTTCCTCACATGACTCTTTTTTAGGTCTGAGAGACATTTGCATTTCTACACCCTATGTAATTTTAGCCAGTTGATGAACTTGTGCCGTCCTTACCCTGACGTTTCGCCAGCTAGCCAGATAGTGAACGACGTACCAGATAAGCAGACTTCTTTTCTTTGAATCGCAGTTCATTCGGACAATGGACTCGACCGTGAAACTAAAACCGAAGTACAACAAGGTCCCGTTAGCTTGCTAACTACACAAAAATATTTTGAGCTAAGACGCTAACAACATCCATCTGTACTGCTTATCCTCAATAGTTGCTGGAGCCCATCCCATCTATCTCAGGGCAGTGGGCCGGGGACACTTTAAACCGGTTGCCAGCCAGTCGCAGGGCACAGAGAGACAGACAACTCCCTCGCCCATTCACACTAAGGGACAATTTGGACCGGCCAATTAACCTGACATGCATGTTTTAGGGAATGTAGGAGGAAACCAACGCACGCACAAGGAGAACATGCAAACTCCTCACAGGAAAGTTTGATCTCATGACCTCAGAACTGTGCCGCACACCCTAACAACATTTCAGACAAAAATATGTCATTTTGTACAAAGTGTTACCATAGACAAATCTATCCAGTCAAGTCAGCACAAAAAGCTCGGCCATATGGACATTTTTTTACCTAAAGCAACAATAAAGGGGGATTCGCAAAGAGCATTCGAAAGGTTTTGCACTTCTCTTTTGTTTCTTTTTGGCGGAAAACAATGAACATTGCTCAAAGACGTCTAAATGAAGACATTTAATGGATTTCATTTTGACTAAGAGGTCGTCCGTGCATTAAATCACTCGGAGGGAGCTGAAAGATCGGCAGCCGTCTTGTTGCTACGCCTGTTCCCCAAAAAACATGTGAAAGGGGATAAAATGCTGCGGTTTGGTCACATTGAGCCTCTTTCATTTGCATTCTTCCTTCTTCCGATCGGAATTTCCGGCTCTTTTTCGAGAACCGACTCGGCACACTTTTTCGGATTCTTGTTGCTTGAATCAATTTATCATGTAATATTATACACACAATAATGAATTGAAACATTATAATAGTGTTTTCTTTACTCAATTTTAATAGTAGATTTTTTTTTTAAATCATCTGAGCGTCTGTTTTAGTTTTTGATCAAACTTCAAAATAAAATATGCTATAGTTTTAAAAGATTAACATTGGCAATTAAGGGAATGTCGTTTTTATTTTGAAATATGAAAATATTGTTAATTGATGAAGTGATGAAAGTTTAGTCATTTAAACCTCTTTTTTTATACCAAGCAACTTTAAAATCAATCAATATGGAATCCCTCAAAAGAAACAACATAACAAAATTTAAAAAAAAAATCTTTTCAGTGCAACAAAAAACTACGGAATATAAGAATAAACTTAAAAAAATAACTGTGAAACAAAATGCTAAAAAACAAAAGAAATATAAATTAGATCCACAAAATTTATGACAAAACCCAAAACACAACAAATAAAGTCAACAACATAAGTCCTGAGAAAAATGCATAAATCACTAGAAAAAAATGGGGAGCCGGCTTTTGTCGTTTCCTTCACAGAGCCAATCTGTTTGCCAACGAGACGTCTCTACCTTTGAGCACTCGTTTTCAGTTGCGCTACACAAAACAGCGACATCTCCAGGTCAAAAATGCCCAAAGCATCCAGGTATCCTATTGTTTGAGTCAGGTCAGGCCTAAAGTCTACGCTAACATTTCTCGGTATTCGGTAGCCGGCAAGGACAAGTAGACAAGGACGGCGTGGGTCTCGTGTAACTATTTGATCCCGGTGAAGGGCAGCGGGGATAACTCCGTCCCTGTGTTCCCTGTCCAAAATAGAGCGCGTGCTAGCGCTGAAATGAGAGAGCTCATAAAACATTCCGACACACGCCGGCCTTTGTAAGTCGCGATCCTGGAATGAAAGGAATACGTCGTGTGGAAACCCATATGTCCTTCGTTCACTAAATCTCTCTTAAGATCAGGAATATCATCTTTTGTCAAAATCCAAAATATAAAAATACTTCTACTGCACTTTTCAGACAAATTGCAACTCAGACTGATCCCCTCCTTTTTCCCCACACGACAAGCCGAAATTCCAAAAAGACCAACACACGCAACTGTTAAATTAAAATAACTAATAAAGATATGAAATGATGGCATGGCACAAACTAACCATGTGACAAAAATGATCCCAAGATCAGATGGACATTTTAAAGCTCATGAAAGCATGTCAAAATTGGATCGGGAAACTTTGAAACTGGTGTTATGTACAAGGACTTACAATCATTGAAAGGAGAATGATAACATCTTGTATTTGACTAGAAGAAATGGCTGGAGACTATAGAAATTCTTCAAATGATAGTTTATGGTATTCTTTTGGTGAGTACAGAGAACAGGGAATCACAATTATCGAAAGGAGACTTGAGAAAAGCACGCGTCGTTTTTTTACCAAAATTGCATTCCATCCCACCTATCTTAAATTGCTTGAAAATGTTCTGTAAAATTGCCACTGAATATGTTCATATTTATTATAAATGATTAATATACACTACATTTTTATCCTTTTACACATTTTTATCTTCTAATTGGTTTTACTTACACTGGATAAGCCATCCAATTTCCTTCCATCCATTATCTGCGCCGCTTATCCTCAGTAGGGTCGCGGGGGTGCTGGAGCCCATCCCAGCTATCTTCGGGCAGTGGGCAGGGGACACCTTCAACTGCTTGCCAGCCAGTCGCAGGGCACACAGAGATGGACAACTCACTCGCTCATTCCCACCCTAAGGACAATTTGAACCGGCCAATTAACCTGACATGCATTTTTTTGGAAATGCGGGAGGAAACCCACTCAAGCACAAACACGAGAACATGCAAACTCCGCACAGGAAAGTCTGGCTGGATTTGATCCCATGACCTCAGAACTGTGCCACAGACGCGCTGACCACTCACCCGCTGTGCCTCCAATTTCATTATACTATTGTAAAATGACAAAGCCATTCATTCATTCTTAAATTCATTCAAAAGTCTTTAAAAAAACACTAAGAACGTTTTTATTTGGTTGAAAATTGAAAGTACAGAATCATCTTTTGCTGACGTTTGAAAACAAATACTTTGAGGGGGCCACCACGTATGGATTTTGAATATTTGTTACCTTTTGAATATGCGATAAATGAATTTTGGCTCTTGTTGTCGTCCGTCAGGAAAGCCTGGAATACATTTTCCTGATCATCTTTTCGGTGGAATGTTTCCTGAAGATCATTGCCTACGGATTTCTTTTCCACGCCGACGCATATTTGAGAAACTGCTGGAATATTTTAGACTTTGTTTGCGTGTCGGTCGGGTGAGTCGCTCGCCGATCTTTCCTTATCCATTTTTTGTTCACTGTGTGGAAATGAGATTGGAGCTTTCCTTCTTCTGTCCTTGGTAGACTCTTCACGGTCGCCGTGGACGCCATCAATCACATCAGCGGGGTGGAACCAGTTGTCGGAGAAAAAGGTGGCGGGTTCGATATGAAAGCTTTGAGGGCTTTCCGAGTCCTTCGACCGCTTCGGCTTGTCTCCGGAGTCCCAAGTAAGCCCTACCGTAAAAAACACAAAAGAACCGGCCATTTTATTTTTACCTGCCAGACGGACGGCAGATACAAGATATGCCAAAGTTCCTGCCCGAGTTGTGTGCACACGTTTCTTAACAGATTGAGATTGTGGCATGCCAGATCCCACAAAATGAGATTTTACAAAACCATTTCTTGGCAGAAAAGGAATCGATATCAGCTCGTGCTGTCATGATTACTGCTGTGACTCAGCTGTGCCCGCTCATTTGGCGCCACCCGCCGCAGCTCCCTGTCACTATTTGAAACCGGTCCTGTCAATCCCTTGTTGTCAGTTTGTCTGCGAGTCTCAATGTATACAAGCCTTTTCAACCCTGACTCACACCTGTCCCGTTTTTGCTCCCGTCTGTCTCCGGTTACGAACCGTTTTGAGCCTGACCACGTCTGCTCTCCTGTTCCGGCTTACGACCCGTTTCTGACCCCGACCACGATTTTGCTCTTCTGTCCGGGCTATCGACCTGTTTTTCCGTCCTTGACACCGCCATCGCTCGCTGCGGAAGATCCACTTCCGTGTTCGGGTCACAATGCGAGTACGAGAGCGACTTGCTTCTCGCGCCTAGCGAACGCCGGATCGTGGCCGCTGCCCTTCCTCTTTCCTTTAATAAAACTTGCGAGAAACGTAACGCTATTGGGTCCTGTTTCGGTTCTGGTCCTGACACGTGCACAGAAACAAGACAAGGTTTACAACGTTTTCGTATATCCTTGATACCCAAGGCATGACAAAAGGATCGACGGTATAACGTTGAAACACTCAGAGGATCTAAATGAAAAAGAACAAGAATGGGAGAGGACACAAAACATTTTGGAACACGACCTCGCCCTAACTGAACGAAACATACAAAATAGATGATGGTAAATGTTGACCAAAATAAGAATTTAGAAAATAATTTATCAACAGAAAGGAATCCATATCAGCCAGTTTACAAAAAAGAACGAACAAGTTTCCTTGGATCTTTAAAATCTAAAGACATCAAAGCTACGCTAACACAGGCTCAACGATAAACCACTGCTACATTACTGGTATGTTTGGAAAAAAAAAAAACTACCTAGATCTAAATGAACAAAACATAAAAGAAAAACAACACAGAATCTGTTGCAGTACTAACTAGTTCCACCAGAACAAAACACAAAGAGGACGCAGGAAAAATGCATGTGTGTATATAGAACTACCTCATGTGCCAACACCAACTGGATTTGACTGAACAAAACAAGAAAAGAGATAAAACAGGTTATGTTTGGACACATGTCAATCGGAAAAAAACATGAAAGGAAAACAAAACGGGACATGTCGGGACACTATTTCTAACTGACAAAAACATGAAAGACAACTCAGAATGTGTTGCAACACTAACTAACTAAACAAGGAAGAAGGACAGTGCAGAATCTGTTGGGACACTGGCTGTAACTAAAAAAAAAAACATGAAAGGAAGATGTCACACGAAACACTCAGAGCAAAAACAATAGTGCCACGACATCAAGACCATGAACTAGATCTTAATAAACATATGTGGAGATAAGACGATGCGGAACATGTTGGAACACAATTTTCAACCATGTAAAACAGGAGAGACAACTGCTGGATATGACACTAACTAAGCTTCAACTGAATAAAACAGGAAAGTAAGACAACCCCAATTTTATTTTGGAACATTGAACTGCACAAAACATGATAGGAAGATGGTGCTGGATATGTAACTGAAAACATAAAAACAAAGAAAACCACAGACGGCTCAGGATACGTTGTGGGCACTAGCTGTAACCGAACAAAACATGACAGGAAAACATGGATGTTTTAAAACTTGAACTCTACAAAACATGAAAGTAATAATAAAGGAAATGTTGGATAAATAACTGTAATGGAACAGAAATATGAAAGGATATGTGAACACACTAACTATCTGTAATTAAACAAAACCTAAGACAAATTAAGCTATGTGAGGACGCTACCGTAACTAGCTCTGAGCAAAATGGAGGAGAACGTAGGATACGTCAATATTGCCATGACGGCCAGACCCTGAACTGAAAGTTAGCCTTATATGAGGAGGTCAACTTTGTTTTGTAAGGCCTGCAGGTGGTGATGAACTCCATCCTGAAGTCCATGCTGCCCTTGTTCCACATCACCTTGCTGGTTTTCTTCATGGTCACCATCTACTCCATCATGGCCCTCGAGCTCTTTAAATGCAAGATGCACAAAACTTGCTACTACGTCGGCACAGGTACGTACTGCGGAGACGGGAATGTATTAACCCTTTGCACATACGCGTGACCTAACTGAGTGACGAGGCCATGACGGACGGCAGTAAACCCTAGTAAGCAGTACTGCCCGTGGGTTAGGCCGGTAAATGTTTGACAACAACGAAAAAAAGCTATTCAACTATCAGCAATGACTAGTCCCACCAATATTGTGCAGGTGGGTCCGAAAGCACAAAGAGCGCTACTAAGAGAAACTGAGGATAGCATCAGCAGGGCTAGCTATGGACCCATATCTTCTTCCTCCTGGCGTATTCACACGTTTAGCCGAATCGTCCGAAGTGCGCGCTTTGGTTGAAGTACGCGTGGCACCAAAGTTTAGCGCCCGGGTGCAGCTTTGTGTTTACCTTGGTCCCTTAAATCAAGTGTGAACATTGGCGTCAAAGTACGCAAGGCACCAAAGTGTTTTGGAGAGACCGTTGTTGGGCGTCGCCCCTAAAAATATGAGGAGAAGAGTTATGACAAAAAAGGAAATGCGCTTTTTTGCATTCAGGACACGTTCAAAGTTCCCCCGGGGTCAGACAATACACCGGACCCCCCTCTGAAACGTTTTGTTTTGCTATTAGTACAGATTGGGTCTTTGGTTTGTGTATTTATCTTTGCTCTATTATGTCATCTCTGTCGGTGTCTGAAATGTTGTGTCGACGATACCAATAGTGTTTCAAGTTCCGTTTTCTAGTGTTGTTACATCTGATGTCCCAAGCTGTCCGTTCATCAATTGTTAGGGCCATGGGTAGTGCATGGGGTAACCTGATTTTGAGACCTGTAAATTGACATTTCCATTCCTCAATGGATTAGGAGGACAGTGGTTGAGGTGAGCCCCACGTTGGGTGCCACTTATTTTGGAGAGACCGTCGTTGGGTGTCGTCCCAAAAAATATGCAGAGAGAAGAAGATATGGCAAAAAGGGAACACGCTTTATTGCATTACTGACACGTTCAAAGTTCCAGACGTTTAACATTGGCTTTTATAGTGTTCTCAAAAACATTTAGATATCTATTGAAGGTCGTCCGCCCCAGCTCCATCAGCATTTTAGCTTGTGACCTCTTGCAACAACGTCATCCTACAACCTTCACCAGATGCCTACATACTTATCATTAGTTATTATCCACATTCCACAACAAGTGCAGCACTAAAATATGGTACTCGGGTAAAAGTGCCTTTACTTCAGAATGATATGTTTCAAGTAGTTGTAAAAAGTAGTTATCCAAATAACTACTCGAGTAAAAGTAAGTGCACGCAGTGCGGATCCTCCACGAAGAAGAACAGAATGAAAAACAGGGTCGAGTTAGGGATCCAAAAGCTTCTAAAAGTCTGAATGCTTCGGTGTCCGTTTCTGCTTGGATTACGGGTATGCGTCGCTCACTGACGCGGGGAAGCATCTCATAATGGCAAATATAGGTGTCTGACCCGCAGCCCGGGGGCCACATACGGCCCGGCGTATAATTATATCCAGCCCGTGAAATCTATAAAACGCTGATAACGCTCAGACTACAGATCCCACAATACAGCACTTCTGCCGGCGCCACAAGACTTCTGGAAAATGTTCGCGCATCCATCGAGTTAGTATGTTGCGTTTTTTCTTGTGTATTTTTCGTGTACTTTTTCATGTTTTTTCATGTGACTTTTCTCAAGTATTTCCTGGAGTCTTTTCTTTTTATTACGTGATGTATTTTGTCATTTATTTATTTCGGAATACATTTTCTCATGTATTTCATGGAGTATTTTGTCACAACAAAATGTTATTTGATGAGGGGGCAACCCAGTTTCCTGAGTTTTTCACTTCATGCTGGAACGAATCGGTGACTATGCCGATCACCCAAGAGGTGAAAATCTCAGCCAGTTACACTTACCTCATTTAAATAACTTTTTGGGGATGACATCATAGATGACAAAATAGATGACCAAATAAATATTGAAATAGATAACAAAACAAGTACACGACAAAATATACCCAAAATGTAAGGATCAAATTTTAAAAAAGACCAACAGAAATGACAACGGCATCATGAAATTAATAGATACCATTGATGTGATAGATTTAGGTATGACATTATTTTCTCTGTTCATTTATTTCTCTGCCACGTTTTTGTTGCTATTTCTCCATTTATGCCAACAGAGGTCATATTTCTGTGCTTTTCCCGATATCGTTTTTGGGAAGAGTAAGGTGATGAAGTGTTCACATGATGGAGTGGGCATTGCGTTAGAAATAAGGTTGCATGGACGGGTGCTGGAAGAAGTTGAAAGCTTTAGGTACTTGGGTTGTGATGTGGCTGCAGTTGGTGGAATGGAGTGCGAGGTATTGCACAGAGTCAATCAAGGAAGCAAGGTTTTGGGTGCTCTGAGGAGAGTGACGAGCAACAAGAGTATGAGTATGGATGTTAAGGGGGGACTGTATGAGAGTCTGATTGTGCCAATTGTGTTCTATGGTGCAGAGACTTGGAGCCTGAACGCAGATTTGAGAAGGAAATTAAATGTTGTTGAGATGAACTGTTTGAGAGTTTGTTAGGAGTGACAAGATTGGATGGATTGAGAAATGAAATTGAGAGAGACAGAACTGGAGTCGTAGTGGAACCGAGCAAGCATGTGGATAAGAGAGTACTCGGTTGGTTTGGACACATGGAGAGGATGGATGAGGAGCGAATGTTGAAGAGGATCTACAGAGCAGAAGTCAATGGAAGGAAACCAAGAGGAAGGCCGCCATTAACGTGGATGGATGGTGTTATGAGTGCACTGCTAGAAGAGGTCTAAATCTAGTGGAAGCTAGAGCTCTTGTTGGTGATGGGAATGAGTGTAGAGGTGTTGTAAAAGGATAGTGGGATTTGTTCTAAGGGATGGGCAGGTCACCTGTATGATGCGGCAGGGATAAACCAGTGAAAGCTGTCAGACAGAAGAGTGTGTTGTGTCACCCTGACCCGAGTGACACGGCCGCTCTCTCGCGTCCCATTTCATCTGGAGGAACGAAAGCGTGACCAACTTAGGTGCCGAGGTGCTTAACTTGTTTGTGTGTTTGGGCATTTGGGTTGGCCATGGTCCAAAAATGTTTGTGTGTGTTTTTGCTATTTTTTCCCTTTTTATTTTTTTTATTTTCTTTTATTTTCTATATTTTTGTATGTGTTGTCTTGCTGTCGGTCACCCCTCTCGAGGGATATGACCAGGGTAGATAGACAGATAGATGGATCGTTTTTAGGACTTGGTTGTAATGGTGACATTTGAGAACACAAATCGTCTTCGACGTCCTAGATATCATCGCCACGGTGGAGAACGAGAAACCGTCTCCCTGCGCCCAAGCCGGCAACGGACGTCGCTGTTCTATGAACGGCAGCGAGTGTCGAGGAGGTTGGCCCGGCCCCAATCACGGCATCACGCATTTCGACAATTTGGGATTCTCCATGCTCACCGTGTACCAGTGCATCACCACCCAAGGCTGGACCGACGTCCTCTACTGGGTTCGTATTTACATTCGGGCAAAAATCGAGATTGGAAACAGGATATCGATGATATTCTGTTATTGAGAATCAATAACCCTATAAAGGTCTTTTGGGTAGGCGCCTTGCATGGCTGACACTGCAATCGGTGTGAGTGAATGAGAAAGTGTGAAGCACATTGTAAAGCGCTTTGGGAGGTCTTCATTGACTTGAAAAGCGCTACAGAAATGCAGACAAGTCAAGTCAAGTCAAATTTATTTATATAGCCCTTAATCACAAAAATGTCTCAAAGGACTGCACATGATTACAGTTACAAAATTAGAGAAACCCTGAGAAAGGACCCCACATGTGGTAATCCCCCTTCCAGGATTGACCAGGGTGAATTACAATTAGCATTACTGTACACATAATAGTAAACATACGGTAAGATGTTGAAAATGTCCGGAAAGTGCATGACATCAACGACGCCCCCAGCCTGCAAACCAGTCCAGAAAGTCTATGACGGCCTCGACGCTGCCTCCCGTCTCTGCCAGCTGGTAAATGCAGGGGTTGACATGCTGCAGGTCAGACGCCGGTCCGCTGACCCATCCCAAATCATCCTTCTCCTTCGTATCAGCCAGGCAGGCGTCGGAAAAAGACAGGACAAAACAGAATATGAGGTGGGCATCAATCATACGCTTTGGAATAGAAGTGTGTCTTAAGCCTAGATTTAAAAACTTCCGTTGAGGTTGCAGATCTTATCTCCAGAGGCAGGGCGTTCCATAACACCGGGGCCCGGATGGAGAACGCTCTCGAGCCCGCAGACTTCTTGGCTCTCGGAGTCACAAGTAGACCGGCATTTTCCGAGCGCAGACTCCGTGCAGGAACATAGGGGGAAATCAAACCGGAGAGATAAGAGGGTGCAAGCCCATGCAAACATTTATATGTTAATAAGAGAACCTTAAAGTCACATCTTAAGTGGACTGGGAGCCAGTGCAAGATGGCCAATACAGGAGTAATATGCTCAAACTTTTTGGTCTTAGTCAAAAGTCTAGCTGCTGCATTCTGAACCAGCTGCAAACTTTTAATGCTAGACATCGGGAGACCAGAAAGCAATACATTACAGTAATCAAGCCGAGAGGTAATAAACGCATGAATTAAAATCTCTGCATCTGATTGGGACAGCATCGAACGAATCTTCGCAATATTACAGAGGTGGTAGAAAGCTATTCTAGTAATATTTTTCACGTGTAACTGAAACGACAGATTAGGATCAAATATAACACCTAGATTTTTGACCAAGTCACTATGGGTGATATTACATTTGTCTAGGTTCAGGGTAGTGTTTGAAAACAACTGACGACAGTGAGCTGGACCAATAATCAACATTTCAGTTTTGTCTGGGTTAAGGCGTACAAAATTATTTGACATCCATCTTTGAATCTCAGTAAGGCAAGCCTCCAGATTTCTAAAACTTAAATGTCCAGTTTTTTCCAGTGGCAAATACAGTTGAGTGTCATCTGCATAGCAATGGAAACTAATATTATACTTGCGGATAATGTCACCAAGCGGGATCATATAAATACTAAAAAGAAGGGGGCCAAGTACAGAGCCTTGAGGAACACCACAAGGGACATTAGATTGTTTAGAGGTCAGATTGCCATAGTTAACACATTGCATCCTGTCTGACAGGTAGGACCTAAACCACGAGAGTACAGTTCCTGAGATACCAATGCGTTCTAGACGAACCAATAATATGTTGTGGTCGACCGTATCAAAAGCAGCGCTGAGATCCAGCAGCAGTAACATTGATGAGGCACCAGAATCTATTGTTAAAAGGAGATCATTGGTTACTTTAGCAAGGGCTGTCTCAGTAGAATGATTTGCCCTAAATGCTGACTGGACAGTTTCAAAAAGGTTATTTTCTGACATGAAGTCATTTAGCTGCTGTGCAACGACCTTTTTAAGTAATTTCGCAAAAAATGGCAGATTTGACACTGGCCTATAATTACCTAGGCTTTCTGGGTCAAGGTTAGGTCGCTTAAGCGTGGGTTTAATGACGGCAGACTTGAAGGCTACAGAAACAATACCCGAGGATAGCGATTTATTAATAATATTTAAAACTGATGGTCCTAAGATCCCAAACAGATCCTTCACCAGTGAAGCTGGAAACGGATCAAGCAGGCACGTAGTTTGTTTGGCCCTACTGACCATCTGTGTTAGATTATCAAGGGACAAATCACTGAAACTGGAGAATGTTTCTGAACAACCGCTGACACAGTCCATACCTAGCACCTCCACATCTTTGATATAGGAGGAGGAAACAGAGCGTTCTTTTAAAATTTCATTCCTGATTAGTTGAATCTTTTTATTAACAAATTCCATAATGTCATTAGCAGAATAAGTGCAACCATTTGGGTTAAGTTGTTGTCTGGTAAGTTTCGCCACTGTGTCAAACAAAAATTTCGGATTATTCTTATGTTCAACAATAATCTTAGAGAAATACGAAGCTTTAGCTGAGGCAAGAGCTACTTTATATTTCAGCAAACTGTCCCACCAGGCCAGTCGAAAAACCTCCAGCTTAGTAGTGCGCCATTTTCGTTCAGTTTTTCTGCAACTTTGTTTGAGTAACCTAGTTTCTTCAGTAAACCAAGGTGTATTCTTCTTGGGTCGGAATTTATACTTTAGGGGCGCCACAGAATCAAGAACATTTACCAAAGCAGTATTGAAGTTGTTTGTAAGTGAGTCAACAGACCCAGTGTACGAAGTGAAGGTTGCAGTTACCGTAGGTAATAATTCTTTTAAGGCTAACACCGTTTTAGGGCGGATATTGCGACTGCTAAAGCCTAAATTTTCCTTATCACAGTAAACATTAAACAGCACCTCACATTTAACAAAATAGTGATCAGAGATGGTATTAGGATACGGTAACACTGTAACATTTGAGGCTACTACGCCACGGGTCAGGACAAGATCTAGAGTGTTCCCATCTTTATGAGTGGGCACATCAACTATTTGATTGAAACCAAATGTATCAATCAGTGACTTAATTGCAATTGCAAGTGAATTTGATGGTGAGTTTATGTGAACATTAAACTCACCAATAATTACAACATTATCCGCATAAGTTGCTAAGTCTGTTAACAGTTCCGAAAATTCTTCCAAAAAATTTGAGTATGGTCCAGGTGGGCGATACACAACAACTAAATAAATTGGTGTTGACATTAAGGACCTCATAACAAGTGCTTCAAACGTTTTAAAACTAGTAGGGGTATTAAAAGTAAATTTCAACCTATCTTCCGATATAAGAGTAACACCTCCACCTTTTTTGCATGGTCGTGCCAAGTGCGAACTCACAAAGTTAGGGGGAGAAGCCTCATTTAACACTACAAACTCATTTGGTTTTAACCAGGTCTCACAAAGGCCAATAAGGTTAAGATTGTGTTCATTAATAAGGTCATTTACAAGTAAAGCTTTGGAGGCTAGTGATCTAATATTAAGAAGGCCAAGCTTCAGCACTGTGGACTGAGCTGAAACCTTTCGCGAGTTTTGAACCTTAATGGCAACCTTAGTGGTAACCACCACAGGATTAGACTGCCGGTCCCGGGTCTTGTGCCTTGCATGACGGCAGATGCGGCCCGAGTTCCATACCACAAAAATATTGTTGACAGGTGGAGTAGCAGGATGACTATTGGTAGAAAATAATGTTATTTCTTCTCCCTCCTCACCTAACAAGGGAGAAACAGAGGTAAGAAGCACAGAAGATCAGGGTGTATGGAGCAGTCAGTAGAACGCTCTAAACTATAAAAACTATGTGAATTGCATGAATCTAGCATAGCGCTAGTTAGCTCTAGCGTTACAGACTCCACACCCATGGTAACAGGTTCACTAATCACCTGTGACCTGGCCTGCACTAGTGTACCCTGTCATGGAAGGCTTAAACAGTAATCTATATTTTTAGAAAGAGTGAGAGCACCTTCCCAGTTAGGGTGAAGGCCGTCTCTCCTCAGCAGGTCAGGTCGGCCCCAGAAAGCAGGCCAGTTATCCACAAACCTAAATCCCTTCTGATTGCAAAAACTTGCCAGCCACCGGTTTAGCGAGACTAGTCTGCTAAATCTCTCATCATTGCCTCCGCAGGCAAGGGGCCAGAGACAATTACTCGATGCCGACTCATCTTTCTGGCGAGATTACAGGTCCTAGCAATATTTTTCTTTGTAATCTCAGATTGTCTCATTCTAGTATCATTAGAGCCGACGTGAATTACTATATCGGTGTAGCTAGCCCTGTCCTGGTGTCTAAGTTTGCTCGTCAGCTCCCTCAAATTAGCCTCAATGTCGGGTGCTCTGGCCCCAGAAATACACATAACCGTGACTGGGGTGCTAAGCTTTATGTTACGGGTGATGGAGTCACCTATAACTAGGGTGCGGGAGCCAGTAGACCGGGGTGGAGTGGGACTAGCTAGGGGGCTGAACTTGTTATGCGTCTGAATTGGCTCACCGCGATTAGCATGCCGTTAAGGGCTAGTGCTAACCGGACTAGCAGGTTCGCTACAACCCACGCTAGCAGTGGTTTCCGAGGCACCTAACATTTTCCGTTTAAACTGCTCTAGCTCACGGACACGTCCCTCTAGAAGGGCTACTTGCCTACGGACACGGGAGCAAACTTTACAGCAACCCGTACTCACTTGTAAGCGTCGGGTGCCAAAGAGCGCCTTAGCAGCCGTGGGAGGGGATGCCCTTCAACAACGATCGGCAGCAGCTTCCGACTGTAAAACAATTGTGCGCGGCACTTACCTTGCGCCAATCGTCCGAGATGCTTACCCGAAACTTTTCAACTGTTCAAGATAAAAAGTCTCAATCCAGAATTCTGCTATAGTAGGAATCTGAAACAATCTCGTAGACGCGACGACGTGAGCAACACAAAAATTCCCGCCACTCGATAACCCGGAACCGGTTATTTACATTTAAATTTTAGTCCGACTGCGAGTTTCTGCTTGCGTTGGTTTGGTTTGTCTTTTCGATTTCTGATGACTCGAGTGAGTATACTAGGATGAGAAAGGGTGAGCAACCTGTGGGTCTAGATCCAAAGTAAATGTAAATGGACTACGTTTATATAGCGCTTTTCAAGTCAATGAAGACCTCCCAAAGCGCTTTACAATCACACTCACTCATCCACTCACACCGATTACATTGTCAGCCATGCAAGGCGCCTACCTGCTTATTGGGGGCATTAGGGATTCAGTGTCTTGCCCAAAGACACTTCAACATATAACACGGAGGAACTGGGATTCGAACCTGCGACCTCTTGATCCCAAGACGAGCGCTTTACCCCCTGAGCTACCTCTACCTTGTGTTCCGAGATGGAAAAATATGCGCAAGGGATACACCTTTTTTTTTTTAGATATTGTTTTCGTAGGAAGACAAACACGACAAAAAACATTCAGATGTTCTGATGCTGTAAAATCATTTCCAATAAAAATTCGACATTATACAACACAAATGTATGTATATATCCCTCTTCTTCCTTTAAATAAGACTTTATTTTTTTATATGTACATAGTGTTTATTATATACACTCACACACATTGTACAATTTGTACTATAAGCCGCACCTGATTATAAGCCTCACTCAGTGCATTTTTTAAGGAAAACAACAATTATGCCATACATAGCTGCACCTAACTATAAGGCACATGTACCCACATTGAAACATGAGATATTTACAAAGAAAGACGATGCACAGAAAGTTTTGATAATATACAATACCTTAACCCCTTAACATTCCAACGGCCTGTTTTGGGTAAACAAATTGGTGTCGATGTACAATGTCGCCAGTCACTGAAAGGGGTCATGCCACATATCATTGGAAAGCGCAAATTCTTGCCATTCAACATATGATTTCACAATGTAATCATCACAGAAACACCACGATCTATCTGAAACAAGGTACCTCAAAACTATAAAGCAGGCATAACTCACCATGACGCCCCCTGGTCGTTTTCAACTTCTGTCTTTCTTCCTTACATCAAGGACATTTCAGAGAATCCAACCTTTGTCAAATATTGACTCCAAAACACACCAGAATTCAGACAGATTAATAGACCATTAGAAAATACATCAAGTAGTCATCATTGCATAAGCCGGAGGGTTGAATGCTTGCGAAAAAGTCGCTGCTTACGGTCCCAATTTTACAGTACAGGTTATATCCATTGTACAACATGTTTTACCCTGGGGTGCCATGTCTAATCTCGGTGCATACATTATGTCACTATGTTGATATCAATGACAATAAAGACAATTCAGATTTTAATATAGCGTATGTCACAAATGTATCCATCCACACACAGTGTAAATCCATGCTTGAATTGCAATATTCCCTCTCCAATCGGATTATTGCCTACAAAGAAACATAGTTACCGATGTTTTGTGTGAATACCTCATGACACAAGGCCACAAATAAACAGGTGAACGACGCCATCGGAATGGAATGGCCTTGGATCTTTTTCACCACACTCATCTTGGTGGGTTCCTATTTCGTGCTTAACCTGGTCCTCGGTGTTCTCAGTGGGTATGAACATTTACGATTTCTTCTAAATTATTTTGTTAAGACGTCCTGATCTCTTTCTTTTCTTCACTCTCATTAGTGAGTTTACCAAAGAACGAGAGAAGGCCAAGTCCAGGGGAGAGTTCCAGAAACTGAGGGAGACCCAGCAGCTGGACGAAGACCTGAAGGGTTATATGGAGTGGATCACCCAGGCCGAAGTCCTGGATAACGACCACGAAGGACAGAGTAAGTCTCGCGGCACGTACAATGAATAGACACAAATTTCTAATCTTTACATAAGAGGTCTTGTTTTTCTGAAAGGGAACTAGTAGTTTATCTGTACTTTCAAAACTTTTTAAGACGACTCTGTCACTTTACCAAGAAAGGGGATAGTATTTAAAAAACACACTGTCTCCGTCTAAGTCATGTTTATTTGTGATACCTTTAATCACAAAAAGTCTCAAAGGGCTTTACAGACAATAATAATTAACATTTAGAATGTAAGTGTGTTGGGAGAATTTTGTTTTATAGACTACTCTGTCACGTGTAGTCGACACATTTACAGGAAGTTGTTTCACTGAATTCATCTCCTACTCAAGAGATCAATTTAGAAATGTGTTCTTGTGCTCAGGTTTACTCCCTTCCGAAAATGGAGGCTCAGAAGCTGGAAGTGCCGGCAAAATGGACACCATGCAGTTGATCATTTATTACTAGTAGGTGGTGTTTTGTTATTCCCATCAGCGGACAATTTTTAAAGGGATCACAAGACTAAAACTGGGTTTTGAGGAGCATTATGATGCAAAAATGGTCAAATGGTTGGAAAAGAGACAAGCTGGCCGGAGATGAAAGAGGCTCTGTTGACTCAGCTCATTTTAACTATTGTGGCCTGCCCCCTAAACAAAGCAGGCCATCCGTTTTACCATCTAAGGTACCTTCCCCCCTTTGATGTGTCCGTTTTTGTGTTCTTCACCCTGGTACCAGACAACAAGACTCTGCATATCAGGGACCCTGAGATCCCACGTGACCCTGAAACCTTTCGTTTGTAGCTTATGTTTTCCATTGAGTAGCCGCTACTGTTTCCATAGGGGTTTTGTGTGGTTTTACAGACTCTTCCTGTTCTCTTTGCACAGTAAGCTGGCCCGCAAGTGGAACCGCTGGCTACGGCGCAAATGTCTGGTCCACGTCAAGTCCAAACTTTTCTACTGGTGGGTCATTACGCTGGTCTTCTTCAACACGCTGGCCATCGCCACCGAACATCACAAGCAGTCTCAGAGGCTGTCCAACTGGCAAGGTGGGACCAAGAACTTAGTTTTTATGTCACCGAATCTCACCGAAGTGGACTCGCGTCTTCTTTGTCCTCATGTGGCCTGAAACCAAAACTGCGATGAGCAGACCTTACCAATAATCTGCTGCTGTCCATGTTCACCCTGGAGATGTTGCTGAAAATGTACGCTCTGGGCCTGTCCTCGTACTTCATGTCCCTCTTCAATCGTTTCGACTGTTTCGTGGTGTCCACCGGCGTCCTGGAACTGGTCCTGGTCCACATGAATGTCATGTCCGTCATGGGCATCTCCGTGCTACGTTGTATACGTTTGCTACGTTTGCTAAAAGTCACCAGGTAAGTCAAACAAACACTGGGGGAAGGCCTTACCGGAGCTCGCAAATGACCAGAATCTTCTGTAGTTGTCTTGGCCACTTGATAGCAAATGACTAAACAACGCAAATTGATAATAAGTTAAGCAATGTTATTGGGCAACACCCCCCACCCCCTGCCCGCTTTTGTCTGTTGCGGTGCGGTGGCACTCCAGGTACTGGACGTCCCTGAGCAATTTGGTGGCTTCGCTCCTGAACTCGGTGCGGTCTATTGCTTGCCTCCTGCTGCTGCTTTTCCTCTTCATCGTCATCTTCTCCTTGTTGGGGATGCAAGTCTTCGGGGGAAAGTTCAATTTCCACGACCAGCCGAAACCCCGGAGCACCTTTGACAGCTTCCCTCAAGCCCTCATCACCGTCTTCCAGGTATGAAAGTCGCTTTAGGTGACAAGCATTAACTGAAGCAACCGCAACTTCAAGGAACGACACCTTTGTCCTTATTTTTGACTCGCAGCTGTTGTTTTTCTACGTGAAGTGTAACCATGAACAAAAGGCGTGCTAACGACGAGGAGATGCTAATGACTACATGCTAACAAGTCAAGTCCCATTTCTTTGTTTGGCCCAAAATGTCTGCACAAGCTACAATGGCAATGTCCCCTGATCTGAAACCTACATGAAGGCAAGAAAAAGTCAAGATCGGGGAATAAGAAACCTTGAAAAGGGGCCTCACAAGTGGTAGGGAGACGAGCCCTCTTACAATGCGCTTTACATTTACTCATTCGCAGACACACTCACACACCGATAGCGACATCAGCTATGCAGGGCGTTAAGGCTTCGGCGTCTTGTCCAAGAACACTTTCACTTTTATCTCGGAGGAACGGGGAATGGAACCGGCGACCTCTTTGGTCAGGAGACGAGCGCTCCGACTAACTTGATGCTTTTTTTCAGATCCTAACGGGCGAAGACTGGAACGCGGTCATGTACGACGGCATCATGGCGCACGGCGGACCGAGCATGCCCGGCATCCTGGTTAGCATCTACTTCATCATCCTCTTCGTCTGCGGGAATTGTATCCTTCCAACTGGCTAGCACAGGGGTCGCGAGTTAAAATAATTGTCTTGGAGTTGAAATACAACTTGTGCAGTTTTTCTAAAATATCGCAGCCCGTAGAGCCAACTGTCGATAGGATACAGATATATCGAGAGTATGTTTCGGTAGATATAAGACGAAATGTTAACTACTGTTTACAGTCGAAATGTCTTACCAGCAGACCCCATTTAGGCTGTAAATGGCTAAAAATGACCAGACCTAATGATCACAGAACAGACTTTAACCCAAAACAAACGTTATAAGTCTTCGGTACCGTCCGTAATGATGGTAAATGTGAACTCTCTACTATGTGAACTGGCTGTGCTGGTGAAAAACATCAAAGCGTACAGGGAGTGCAGTTTGCTGTGTTTTACTGAAACGTGGCTCACGTCTAGCATCCTGGACGCTAACGTGGAGCTACCCGGCTTCAGCGCTGTTAAGACAGATAGAGACACAAAAGCCTGCAGGAAGAGGAGAGGAGGTGGACTCGCTATCTAAGTGAAAATGAGGTGGTGTATCCCTGGGCACAAAGACTTTCATCTGCTGCAGGGACGTCCAACTTTTGGCCTGGCGTGTGACGTCAGCCACTTCGCTGTGGCTAAACTACAACACAGCAACCCGAGGCCATCCTGTTATTCTGTTAATAAACAACAAAAGGATACTGCTGGAAGTGTGAATTTCCCTACGGGGATGAATAAAGTATCTATCTATCTATCTATCTATCTATCTATCTATCTCTATCTATCTATCTTACTCAGAAGCTCTAGGAAAGCACCTAGAGCATTTTGATTGGCTGAGCAGTAGGAATGGGCGGAGCTATACACAGGGGGCGTGTACTCTTCCTCCTTTGCCCAGCGCCATATGCACTGAAGGTTAATACGTTCGTATCCTGGTTTGCAATATTTGGTGACATTTTTATGAAGGACCTTTTTTGAAAAGTGGTCCACTTTTGAGGCCCCTTTGAATCTTATATTGATGTAGGACACAGGCTCTTGCATTTTTATTATTTCAAGATTTATTCAATTATCTCAAGCCACAGAGTGAAATTAAATCGCACTTTTGGCGGTTTTATTGATTTTTGTCTTCAAATATGAGGTGCGGCCCTCTCGAGGAAAAAAATATCCAAATATTTGAGCTTATGTGGTTCTCTGGGTCGAAAAGCGTCCTGACCACTCAGTGGGCTATCGTTTCCTATGCTAATTGTACCCGGTTTTTGTCCTCAACTCTGAAATCCTTCAGTCATCCTTCTCAACGTCTTCCTGGCCATCGCCGTGGACAATTTGGCGGAGGCCGAGTCCTTAACGTTGGCGCAGAAAGAGAAAGCCGAAGATAAGAAACGGAAGAAAGCGCTCAGGTACTGTGAGCGTGGCAAATATTTACCATACAAATGGCTTGTAATGTGAATGAGAAACCGGGCCTAAAACCGTAACGGAACGAATAAATAGGTGTTTTGCGCTGACTTGCGAAAAATGGACACTATCGAATGATTAATAACAGACAGCGTATTGCTAGACACTCTTTTCAAGGGTTTCATAAAACCAATTTTCATAAAACAACCAAAAAGGCATTCGGGTACCAAAAAGTTCATTCTACTTTGAGTGAAGTGGCGCCTTCATCATAAAAATGAATTATTTTGTAGTTCCTAAAAGCTTGCCTTCCACTTTTTTAGTACATGTCTTTGGGGCCTTTTGGA
The DNA here is from genome assembly GCF_059441175.1 of Urocampus carinirostris. Taxonomy (NCBI): domain Eukaryota; kingdom Metazoa; phylum Chordata; class Actinopteri; order Syngnathiformes; family Syngnathidae; genus Urocampus; species Urocampus carinirostris. Next base: position 7,525,501 of record NC_142354.1, on the reverse strand, counting down.
ATTTTGATGGACTGGAGAGTGAATAATGACAGGAAAGCAGGAGTAGGAGCGAACTTGACGATGATGGTGCAGTGGTTGGCGCAGTTTAATGCAACAAAGAAGTCTCACTTGCATAGTTGCCTCAGTAAAATAAAAATAAAACAATTGAAGTAAGTTTTTTCCGGTGTGTTTGCACGTACTCATTAGCCAAAATCCAGCTAGCGGTTTACAAAAAGTTCAAGGAAGAATGACTGAATGTACACAAAATGTAAGAGTTTATGAATTCACACGGCCTCCAGTCAAATCGCATTTATTTGTATGGCCCTTTATTAAGTTAGCTTTGTAGTGTTAGCTTGAAAACATTAGCAAAAGTCTGGCTAGCGGCAAACACTTAACGTTTGAGAAAATGTATTTGTGGCAAAAGCGTGGCAGTGACCTCCGTTTCTTTCTTCTTTGTGAACAAGTAAGCTAAGCGGCTTTGTTGAGCACCAACTCTGCCCCGAGTGAAAGGCAGCTTCACTCTGCTTGCCTCACCTAAGCGGGGACGTCATACCATCGTTATTTTTTTAAGTTCCTGTATTTTTTTCGACCGAAATAATTTCAGTCTAGAAATGTATGCGTGTCCTTAACGGTATTTCTTCTATTTTTAGGACCAACGTGCCCGGCAAGTCATCAGAAGAAAAGGCTAACCTAGCTAAGAAATTAGCAGAACAAAGGGCCAAGGGTGTCGAAGGCTTCCCTACTACTGCCCGAGTAAAAAAGAAAATCAAAAATCATCTTCAATCGCAAATAATAAATGTGTCACTACGCCTTAAACAAACGTTTCCCTTTCAGCTGAAAGTCGATGAATTTGAGTCCAACGTAAACGAAATCAAAGACCCCTTCCCGCCGGCCGACTTCCCTGGTAATTTTTCATTAGATTGGTGGTTCTCAAATGGTCTTGAAGACCCTAACCCGGGACCCTAATAATAGGCCTTGACCTTGACTTCTTAAATGTATTGATTGAAAAGCTGACTTCATGATCAAGCATCTTGTCCCTCGGGCTACACAAAAACCTGTCCTTTTTTTAAATGTTTTTCTTTTTTGGGATATTTTTTTAGCCTTGCCGCTTTTTCTTTTTTCTGTTTTTACACAATTTTTTCTTTAATTTTCCTTTATTTATTTTTTTTCATTTTTCTCTTTTATTATTCTTCATATCTTTTCTTTTTTCATTCTTTTTTAAATTATTTTATTCTGTCTTTTTTTCCTTCTTTTTTATTTGTATTTTTCTTCCTTTTCCTTTTTGTTTCCCCACGGCTGGGCAGAAGATTGAAAACAAATATGCATTTTGGCCACTTTTGAGACGCTGCAGTCTGAATTCTTGTGCTTTTAACACTTGTTTACATTTCTTTATGCAATACAGCGACATCTTGCGGTCAAATACACACATACATTTTTACAAACGCTTTATTTCGTTGGTCTTTGTTTTCAAGATGATAAAATCCGTAGCTTCTGAATTCTCCGCCCTATCTGCGTTTGGCCATTATCAACATGTGAAAACAATCTTTATTGGTCATATTTTGTGTTGCGAAATAACGGTCGTTAACTCGCAACTGCAGGTGATTATCGACATCTACTGTTAAGGAGTTCGAATTACAGAATTTTTTTCCAAGGCTCACTGAAAACGGGTCGGTGACCCACTTTTGGGTCCTGACCCACCAGTTGAGAACCACCTTATTAGATGGGCAATATTCCGAAGGGTAACGCTAACGCTAACACGAATCAGGCGACGACGAAGAAGAGGACCCCGAAATCCCGGAAAGTCCTCGACCTCGTCCGATGGCGGACCTCCAATTGAAGGAAGAAGCGGTACCCATGCCGGACGCCAGTTCCTTTTTTATCTTCGGACCCCAAAACAAGTACGAGACGGGTTTTCCACAGGGTTCGTATGGGTGATTGATATCCTTGAAAATGCTGGAAAATTCTTGAATATGGAGTGAAGTGCTTGAAAATGCTTGAAACTGTTGTCATTGTTATGTAGCTGGGCAGTCTGACGCTATAAAGCATGGATTTAAGAAGAAACCTTAAAAAACTTTGTGAAAACTACGCCGACACTCCTGCTCTTGTGGCGTCATGTTGAGCGCCATCGCCGCCCTACTGGGCTTAACCAAAAGTGCAGCTCTATTTAGAAAACTGGCTTTTTTGGCTCAGCTAACAGCACTCTCCTCAAAAATGTTCTCGTCTTTTTTTCTCTTTCTTCAACTTGATTTACCTTTTTTGTCTCTCTCTTTTCCCCCTCTCTTTTGCTTTGTCTTTCTCTTTTTTGGTCTGTCTCTTTCTCTCTTTGTCTCTCTCTCTTTCCCTGTATATTTCTTTTTTTCGCTGTGTCCATTTCTTGCTCTTTCTCTTTTTCTCTATCTCTTTAAGTCCGTCTCTCTGTCTCTCTCTATCATTCTCTCTTTCTTTATCTCATTCTCCCCTTGTTTCTCCTTTTATGTCTCTCTATTTCTGTCACTCTTTCTGTCTTTTCTTTCTCTTATTTTTTTGTTCTCTTTTTTTCTCAGGAATTTGGCGTCTGAGCTAAAACGAATTATTTTGTAAAAAAATATATGTATATTTTTTAAATGAGTTGTTATCAATGATAATAAAATATTAAGCGCCAAATCAGTTAGTCATTTCATAAATATAATATAATTATAAATTAAAATAATCGCTATTAATCTCCAAAATGTTGTAAAATACAAAACAATTGTAATAAACTTTTTACACACTGAAAGTCAAACAATAGCACACAATTTCTGAAAATCCAAAACAAAATTCATAAATATTACTCTTAAGTGCCACTTGGGTGCTATAAATACATGATATATTGCAAAACACTTATTCATCTATATTTCTAGTTTCACAAATCTGCTAAAAACACGCAAAAACATGTCAATTGAAATAAGTAAAACAAAAATTGAAAGATCAGCAGAAGGTTTGAATGCACTTTCTTAAAATGAGTCCAAAGTTGGCTCATTTTTCTGCTTCTCATACGTATCGAAGTCCATTATACCTCTAGAGCCCTTTCCTTGTTTCTAGACAAGTGTGACGAACTGAAGCTGAGAGTGCATTGTGGAAGCAGAACGGCAGAATCCATGTCAGTATATAGCAGCCCATCGACACAATAGATAATTCATAGGAACAGCTCAAAGTATGTGCTAGCAGCAAGATAGCGACTCTACTCCAGTCGTCAACAAAAAACAACGAGATTCTTTCGATTCCTTCCTTTGGAGGTATTGGAAAAATGGGCCTGGAAAGTGCTTAAAAAGTGCTGGACTTGAATGAGAGATGGGATCTGCGGATGTTGCCTTTCAGGTTCCGTAAATTATGCCACCGCATCATCAACGCCACCACCTTCACCAACATCATCCTGCTTTTCATCCTGCTGTCGTCGGTGTCCTTGGCGGCCGAGGACCCCATCGACCCCATGTCCTTCAGGAACCAGGTGACCCGCCTCGGAACCTTCCGTGCCCCGCGCCCTTTACCGAGACCCTCTTTCTCACGCAGGTGCTGGCGTACGCCGATATCGTCTTCACGTCGGTCTTCACGGCGGAGATCGTCCTCAAGGTAATCCCGAATATGGCCGTGCCGGGGGAGTCGGAAGTCGAGAGCGTCGATCAGGCCTGCGAGAAACCCGTTGAGAAAAGCGCAAGAGAAAATCGACTTTGCGGTCGCTCACGAAGCAACCGACGCTGTATTTCCCGGGGCGGCATTAGCTCAGGATCTTGGGATCAAGGGGTGGCAGGTTCGATTCCCGGCTCCTCCGTGTGATATGTCGAAGTGTCCGCGGGCAAGACACTCAATCCCTAATGCCCCCGATGAGCAGGTCGATGAGCTGTCGGTTCGTTAGTGTGAAGCACATTGTAAAGCGCTTTGGGAGGTCTTCATTTACATCTCTCTCTTTCTCCCATCTTATCTGTCTTTTTCACACTCTCTCCGTCTACATTTCTTCTCTCCCTGTCTCTTTTATTTCTCCTTCTCTCTGTCTTTTCTTCTCTCAAATTCTTCTCTCTCTCTCCTTGGCTCTCTTTTTTTATCTTCCTCTGTCTTTTTCTCCTCTTTCTTCAGCTTTCTCTTTTTCTCACTCTCTCGCTTTCTTTCTCTCTCTTTCTGTCTTCTCTTCATGTCACTCTCTCTGTCTCCATTCATTCTCTCTCCCTGTCTCCCTTTTTTCTCTTTCTCGTCTTTGTCTCTTTCTTCAACCTGATTTACCTTTTTTGTTTCTCTCTGTGTCTCTTTATTTCTTATTTTCCCCCTCCCTTTCGTTTTGTCTTTTTCTTTTTTGCTCTGTCCCTTTCTCTCTCTCTCTCTTTGTCCCCCTCTCTTTCCCTGTATCTTTCTCTTTTTTGCAGTGACCATTTCTTGCTCTCTTTCTCCAATTCTCCCTCTCTCTCTCTCTCTCTGTCCGTCCCTCTGTCTCTCTCTATCACTCTTTCTTTCTTTCTTTCTCATTCTCCCTTTGTTTCTCCTTTTATGTCTCTCTATTTCTCTCACTCTTTCTGTCTTATCTTTCTCTTATTTTTTTCGTTATCCCTTCTTATCTCTCGTTAGTTTGTGCGGCATTGTCCAGCCCAAGAGGAAAGGCGAAAAGACTGAGATGCCGGAAATCTGCCGTTTTAGTGAATAAAGATTATGACGATGAATCATTTACTATTATTGTTAACAATATAAAAAAAAATTATTTAGTCTTCGAAGGGCACTGGAAAAATGTGAAAATTGGCTTTGAAAGTCCTTAAATTGTTCTCGGATGAAAAAGGTGTACTAACCCTGAACAGTGACATCAGTGACAATACATTGTCACTGCTGACAACTTCTGCTGTCGGGCACAGAGTCACTATGAGTTAGCAGCTGGAGTAATGTCGTGTGGGGACCGATGAAGTTGAGTTGGGCGTTTTCCAGCCACTCTCCTCAGGTTGTTCGCCTTCATGTTGTTTTTCTTGTTTTTTTCTTTAGATGACCACTTACGGCGCTTTTCTCCACAAAGGTTCTTTCTGCCGCAACTCCTTCAACATTTTGGATCTTCTGGTTGTTAGCGTGTCCTTGCTCTCCATGGGAATGGAGTGAGTACCTCGCAAAACCCCTAGGTGTGAACGACCTCGACTCCTAACAAAGGTGGTTTCGATTTTTTTTACCTCTGTAGATCCAGCGCCATCTCCGTGGTGAAGATCCTCAGGGTGCTTAGGGTTCTCCGGCCCCTGAGGGCCATCAATCGAGCCAAGGGTCTCAAGGTACTCGGTTTCGGCTTGATATGCAGGTTTTTGTTTCTCTAGGGGGAAAAAAACAACTGTTTTTGAACTCTTTTAAACCCTTTTCAAGTTTTTTTTAAAAAAAATGTATGTATAAGAAAATATTTTGTTTTCTAAAAAATAGTGTGCTTTTGTTCTCGGGTTTTGTTGACAAAAAAATGTTTTTGGGGAGCAAAAAATATGCTTTTTGAACATTTTTGGGAAAAAATACAAAAATTGTTAGAGCTGAAAAAATATTTTAAAAAACAAAACAGATTCAGAAAAAAAGTTCAAAAGTGTTTTTGAGGAGGAATATTAGAAAAAGAAGCCAAAATATTTCAAAAACCAAAACGAAAAAATCTGAAAAACAGAAAAAACCATGTTTAAAAAAACAAAAAAAAGTCTAAAATAAAAACAAAACAAAGAATCCACAAAATATTTGTGTTTGATTCCTGTTTCTTTAAAAAAAAAACTACAAATAGTAAAAAAAAAATAATAATCCAAAAATCTGGAAAAGAGTTCACAATAACAAAAAAAGTCGTCTTTTTTTTTCAAAACCCCCAAAAAATCAAAAATCTTAAGTAAAAAATATAACAGAAAATATCTTGAGAAAAGAAAAGAAAGAATCCCCCCGTTTTGAGTGTTTTTTTCTGTATTCAAAAATTTTTTTTTTCAAGGGCGGACGATGCAGGGGTAATCTTCTTTGAGAACATTCTGTTCTGGGAAATCCAAACGTTTCGGGGACCAACGGGATACCGATCAGCGTTCAGTCCCGATTCCTGACCAAAAATTGTACATTTGGACTTTCAGCACGTGGTCCAGTGCGTCTTCGTGGCCGTCAAAACCATCGGTAACATCGTCCTGGTCACCATGCTGCTGGACTTCATGTTCGCCTGCATCGGAGTTCAACTTTTCAAGGTCGGACCAGGAGGACGGATGACCTTGGAGATGCTTACCGTCCCTTTTGCGTGCCCTCCTTTTCCAGGGAAAGTTCTATTCCTGTACCGATCCCGACAAAATGACCGAAGAAGAATGCAGGTAAGCAAAAGTTTCCAGAGGGGGCAAAAATGAATTGAATCATTTTCTAATAGAACCAAATTGTAAATGGAAAATGGTCTGCATTTCTATCGCTCTTTTCAAGTCAATGAAGACCTCCCAAAAGCACTTTACAACGTGCTTCACACTTACCCATTCACACACACACTCACACCACTAGGGAGTCAGCCATGCAAGGCGCCTACCTGCTTATTGGGGGCATTAGGGATTCAGTGTCTTGCCCAAGGACACTTCCACATATAATATGAAGGAGCCGGGAATCGAATATATATATATATATATATATATATATATATATATATATATATATATATATATATATATATATATATATATATATATATATATATATATATATATATATATATATATATATATATATATATATATTATATAATATATTATTTATTTATTTCAAAATGGAAAGACATAATTCAAACCTTATATTTCAAAAATGCTTTAAAAAGTGTTTGAAAAGAAAATTATTAATATTAATTACAATATTAGTGCAAAGAAAACAGAAAAAAAATCAAAAACAATATATTCAGAAAAACAGTTATTATATCTTTTTTACAAAATCAGGAAAAAATAGTGGGGAAAAAACTGGAGAAAAAAACAACAACAATACTCCAAAAATTAAAACGAAAGCATTCCCAAAAATGTATTAAATATTATCAAAGAATAATGAAGAAATTAGAACATTCTGAAAAGCTGGAAAAATACTCAATAAAAATATTTAGAAATAAATAAAACTATTTTTGGAAACAGAAAAATGGTTTAAAAGCCAGAGGAAAATAAATATATTTAATAACAAAAGAATATATAAATATATGACTTGGGCGCTGGGTGAAAAAGTATCATGTTTCCCTCACACTATGCCTTACATTGGTGATAAAAAAGTGTATTTTTGACTTGTATCTATTGGCTATTGGTCCCAAAGCTCGCAGTGACGCAAAAACCTGATAACCATGGAAACGAAGCTTGTGATGCTCAAGAAATGAAAGGAAGGCCTCCATGGGGCTAAGAAATACTACTGTAATACCGAGGAATCTCCTAACGTTTCTGTTCCTCAGAGGTCGGTATATCAAGTACCAAGAAGGCGCTCTCCACGAAATGGAAGTCCGTCCTCGGGAATGGACCAACTCAGAACTCAACTTCGACAACATCTTCAACGGCATGCTAGCGCTTTTCACCATTTCTACCTTCGAAGGCTGGCCCAAGTCAGTCCGGGTCCTCGTCAGACCGCCGAATCCGACGAACTTTTTCTAGAACCCCGTTTTCCCTTCAGGATCCTGCGCAAGGCCATGGACTCCAACGTGGAGGACCGAGGACCAGTCTACAACAACCGAGTGGCCATCTCCATCTTCTTCATCATCTACCTCATCCTCATCGCTTTTTTCATGATGAATATCTTCGTGGGCTTCGTTATCGTCACTTTCCAGGAACAAGGGGAGCAGGAGTACAAAAACTGCGAGCTGGACAAAAACCAGGTAAGCTAACACCTCGGGATTCATGTTCCCGCCTCCACTGTCAAATACAGAGGTAAGGATTGCGAAGTGAGATTGCCGTATAGCGGGGGATACCTATGCTTAGTTCCAACATAAATAAGTGCTTGAAATAGGTTCCATCTTTATCGAATGTCCCTGCTCTTAAACATCCTGTGTCTTTAAGAGACAACTTGAGCATTAATTGCTTGTCAAGAAAAGACGGCTTCCCTAAATTTCAGCTTTATAAATTCCAAATACAGCAGAATACGGCTTGAGGATAATTGAAAGTAACGCCGAACTCCCAGTAGATAGAAACATTCAAATACCAAAATATGTTCCACAAAGTACTACTTTTGTGTGATTAATGATTAAATATCATTATAAATGTAAAGGAAAATGAGCTGGTAGAGGGTGGGGTGGACGACAGATTCGAATGGAAACTGATTTATAGTGACTGATATGAGGCTGAGCTATGGATTTTATTATCTCAAAAACGACGCCACAGAAGTGAAACGCTATGGATTTCATGAAAATGGAGGTAATTGAGCAATACTTGAAGTCTTTTTTTATGTGAATACTGGACATTCTACCATCGTTGCTTTTTAAATGCACAAACCTTTAATTCAATACATTTGAGAATTTGACTTGTTTTGTTGATCTGTATGGCAGTTTGTTATCAGGGTAGGATGGTGGGTCCTTAAGGCAGACCATTTGAGAACCACTAATCACTGTACATTAAAATATGGTCTCAGAGCGCCCTCTTCTGGACCAAAGCACAAAATAAAAAAAGGAATTTGATGCATTGTCTTATGTGCTTTGAATTTAAACGCGCCGAGTGCTGTACAAACCGCGCCGCACGACAAATCGCCGATCCGTTTCGTTGCTTTTAACGATCGATTCGTTGTTGCAGCCCTAGGATGTTTCTGTGGTAAAAGGAAGCAGGAATTGACTCCAATGTTTTTTCCTCTTAGCGTCAGTGCGTCCAGTACGCCCTCAAGGCTCGCCCCCTGCGCTGTTATATTCCCAAGAACCCGTACCAGTACCAAGTCTGGTACATCGTCACGTCCTGCTACTTTGAGTATCTCATGTTCCTCCTCATTATGCTCAATACCATGTGCTTGGGCATGCAGGTATAGCCGATCGTCTCGAGATTCCGCTCGAAATGAAGGAAACAAATGGTTAACCTTGGTCCCGCCCACAGCATTGCGACCAATCGGAGCATGTGACCCACCTTTCCGACATGCTCAACGTCATCTTCACCGTGCTCTTCACCGTGGAGATGATCCTCAAACTCATGGCCTTCAAAGCCAAGGTACCTTTCCAGATAACTCATTTAAGGTTTGTTTTTCATGATAATCGAAGTCTAATTTTACTTATTTTATCGAAAGAGTCAAAAATGTCCTCCTTTATCCCCGCCCGACAACCCAAAACCTCATACACAGACACACACGATGATTAAGAAATAATAATAGAAATCAAATTATGACGAGGCACAGACAAATGGCAGCCGATGGCTTCAGGATTTTCAGCCATGGAACCACACCTTACCAGCGTGTAGTAACTGCAGGGTGGCAGCGTTCTTGTTCAGGAAGACCGGAGAGCAGGGCATTACACTCACCTAAACAAGAGGATACAAAAGCGGGCGTCAGCGTTTTTGAGTTTGCCCGAAAAAGAAATGGGCAAATTATATTTTTACTTTGGCCAATTTTTTAGACATTTTAAAAGAGTTGTAAATGTTTAACTTCTCTTTCCAGTAGTCCAATAATTGTGCACACTCCCGTGTAAAAATGGATATATTTCACAGATGATAGAACCCAATTTTAGTTATAGTTTTGATATGTGGACATTTTTTTTTGTTTAGTCAAAAATAACGCCCACATTTTTAAGGCAGTGGAAAGGTCTAAAATCTTGTTTTTTAGATTGGTTTATTTTTTTACATACCAAAGTTCAATGTTTTTTTTCAAACACGTCCCAAAAAACGGGCGAAGGGTTGGGTAACGGGCTCCGTCCTGGTGGGGGTTCAATGACCCGACCTGACCGGACACACACTGGCAAACACATAAGACGAATAAAGAGGTTGAAGATTTGAATTGAATTTCCATTGACGTCTATAGACCAAGGTTTATTTTTACAGTATATTTTCAAATGAACGTTTTACTTAATGGCACTGAAATGACCATTCTTTGACATTTAAAGTCAACCTTTGATATCCATAGTCATCTTCAACGGCACTAAAATTACAATCAACCCTTGATGTTTTTAGTCATCGATGGCACTGAAGTTGAAAATCCAATTTTATGTTTACAGGTGTCATTGGCAACGCGATCCAAATCAACCTTTGACGTATATGGTTGTCAATGGTACTGGAATGAAAATCACCCTTAATTCATAGACTGCTGTCACAGTCTTGTTCCACGGACAGACTGAGGAGATCATTTCTTCCTCATGCCATGAGGCTCTTTAACTCCACCCGAGGGAGTAAAAGCCCACATTAAACCCCACCCCCACATTTGCATATTACCCTATTTTGATTACAGTGTGTATTTTATGTAGCATTATTAAAATACTCTATATCAAAACGTTATATTGGGTAGTTTGTATTCGATATCTTTATTTTATTATTTTATTTTCAACACAAGGATACTGCTGAAAGTGTGAATTTCCCTTCAGGGATAAATAAAGTATCTGTCTGTCTGTCTGTCTGTCTGTCTGTCTGTCTGTCTGTCTGTCTGTCTGTATGTATGTATGTATGTATGTATGTATGTATGGAACTTCAATTCAAATCTTAAACCTCTTGGTTCATCAACGGCACCAGAACGAAAAACAAGCCTTGATTTTCTTAGTCGTCCGTGGCCCTAAAATTGCAATCAACCTTTGGAGTCATTCATGGCCCTAAAATCAATTTCAATTTTTGATCTCACTGCAGAAATGGAGTGTTTTCAAGGCACACCGTTTATCAGGACCCAAACGTCCTCTTTGTCTTTTTCCCCCAGGGTTATTTCGGCGACCCGTGGAACGTTTTCGACTTTGTCATCGTTATCGGAAGCGTGGTGGACGTGGTTCTCAGCGAAATTGACGTCAGTCACCGTTTTGTCCTCGTGATCGCCTGCCAATGAATCATAGGAAATCGTCGGTTCATTTCATGCTTTTGTTGTTTTTTCTGGTGGCACAGGCAGCGCTGGTGTCGTCCGGAGGTCTGTACTGTCTACAAGGCTGCGATGTAAATATTTCAAACTCAATTGCCTGTCAAATGCTAAAGATCTTCAATTGTTTAGACCAGATGTGGGACATCCATGGCCTTCATGCCACACGCCAGACTTTTTCATTCGGCCAGCTTAACAAAAATCTTCCAAATAGAATGATACGGATAAAAAACGACTACTTTATTTTAATGTCAATCTTGTCCTGAGTTTTCCCACCATTTGACGATAATGATCACATTTAATGAAAGAAAAAGGATTCTCCGTAGCACTATTTAAATACTCTATAGCAAAATGTTATATTGGGTATTTTTGTATTCGATATCTTTATTTTATTATTTTAGTTTTCAACACAAAGATAATGCTGGAAGTGTGAATTTCCCTACAGGGATGAATAAAGTATCTATCTATCTCTATCCATCTATCTCTCTATCTGTCTATATTTCTCTATCTCTATCTATCCATCTCTCTATCTCTCTATCTCTCTATCTATCTATCTATCTATCTATCTATCTATCTATCTATCTATCTATCTATCTATCTATCTATCTATCTATCTATCTATCTATCTATCTATATATATCTATCTATCTCTATAACTATATCTGTATCTCTATCTATCTCTCTCTCTATATCTATCTCTATCTATCGCTATCTCTCTAGCTCTATCTATCTCACTCTATCGGTCTCTATTTATCTCTATCTATCTCTATCTCTATATCTATCCATCTCTATACCTATATCGATCTATATCTATCTATATCTAGCTATCTATCGATCTATCTCATTTTGAGTATTAATGCAAATGATCAAATCTTGTGCCTAGAAATGGGACATTATGTATCGCTTTGCTTTCAATTCTGTGTGTTTCAAAGTCAATTTGATGAATTGGATAATTATTTGACAATCAAAAAGAAATATAACATGGGATAAACCAGTGGTTGCATGGCACAATGTGGGCTTAATATTCGGTGTCAGGTTGGGAAGAGCGAAGGGGAGTCGATGTTTGGTGAATGTGAGTGTGTTCTTGACTCCGGCAACCTCCCATTAGGGGGATACGCCTTCAGTATATCGATAGATAGGTCATCTTTTTTTCCTTCCGGCCCTGTTGCTATTTTTTGGAACCCACTCCAGTTGGCTTACTTGTGGTAAAGACAATATGAAGCACAAAAATGATTTCATAATAGATATGGTCTCACAACACAAAATCCATTCTTCAATATAAACTGAATATTGTGCTTGTGCTGACAACCTTTTCTATCTTTCTTGACAGGAAGTCGATCCCATGCAAGCGATCGCGGTGAGTTCAAACCAAAACGCAAACTTCGACTGTTGGTATTTTCTTTTCGATCGTGTTGCTAAACACATCGCATCGCAAATTGAAAAATTCACCTGAAAAAAAGGGTCAAAGCCAAAGACATGTACCCAAAACAACTTTGGACACTTCTTCTATCAGTCATATTTGACACGATTCTAACGATCATCACATTGATTGAATCACGGCGTATACAGTATTTCACATTTTCTGAAAAGGTTTTGCATTTTTCTCTTCCAATAACAAAAATGCTTCTTCACACTTGTCCTCAATTTTGTTGGCATACTCCTGTACAGCTTTCGTACGTGTTTATAAAGACAAAACTGAGATAAGTCCATGGAACAGTTGGGCACAAGTGAGGTCCATTCCAACTTGGATATTAAATGTTCAGGATATTCATTTCACTTATTACAACACTTAAGTTTCGTTGCCGATTATACATTGACATTGTTGTTCCGTCTGTTACGGCTTGTTTTTCCCCCCTAGTCTACGGAGAATATGAGCGTTTCCATCACCTTCTTCCGACTTTTCCGAGTCATGCGATTGGTCAAACTTTTGAATCGCTCGGAAGGAATCAGGAATCTGCTGTGGACCTTCATCAAATCCTTGCAGGTCAGTTTCGAACGGCCGGTGATGTTTAGACGAGCACTTACTGAATTTAACGTCCGAATAGCAACACGAGGATATGGCGGCTTGGACATTTAAAGGGACAGTGTGTATCCTTCGACAAGATGGCACTGTAGTGTCTCGTATACAGCACAAAAACGAATATTACCTACAGAGATTCAAAGTGACCAAAAAGCACTGTTTGTTTACCTTTGTTGCCCCATCTTACAAAAAGAAATGAAAGAAAAAGACAAGAAGGAAGTAAGAGTGGGTGAAAGAGGAAAAGGAAGAAAAAAAGAAGAAAATTGATGGAAGGAAATACAAAGAAAAAAAAGAAAAGGGGAACAGAAAAATAAAATGAGAAATAAACGAAAAAACAACATAGCGAGAAGAAATAAACTAAGAAGAAAATCACATTTTTTTCTCAGTTTTTTTTTTGCCTAGCCATTTGTGAAGAAAAAAGAAACTCAAAAAATGGAAGAATAAAAGGCAAAATGGAATAAAAAGAGAAGAAAAACTGCAGGAAAATAGCAGGAAGAAATTTAGAAAAGAAAAAGGAAAAATTTGGGGGCAAAAATGACGAAAAATCACAAAAAGTCTCAAAGGACTGCACAGGTTACAATGACACCATCCCCTGATCTGAAACCAACAAGGGGGCAATGAAAAACCAAAACCTCAGGATGAGGAAAAAAGAAACCTTGAGAAGGGGCCCCACAAGTACTCGGCCCACTTCAAGGATGACAAGCGTTGGGGAAGATTAAAAGAAGGGTTTTCTTTCCCACTAGGAGACACGATATAATAAACACTGTCCCTTTAGAAAAGAAAGAAAGTGCATAGGGATAGTTGATTGGAAGTCTCCATTGAATAGATTTTAAAGTATCGACTTTCTGCAGGCTCTTCCCTATGTGGCCCTCCTCATTCTGATGCTCTTCTTTATCTACGCCGTTGTGGGAATGCAGGCACGTGGCTTTTGTCCTTTTTCTCTCCTCTAAAATGGCTCCGTTGGCATGTAGCTAATTTCCAAATGTTGTAATTTCCGTCTAGATTTTTGGTAAAATCGCACTGGTTGACGGCACCTATATCAACAGGAACAATAACTTTCAAACCTTTCCGCACGCCGTGCTGCTGCTCTTCAGGTCAGTGCTCCCACATCAAGTACGGCCTTAGAGCATTTTCCCTTTTCATCTCGCCGTTCCGTTCTCAATCTTTAGCCGAGATTTTTCAAATGAGTGCAATACAATACTGTACTTTGACTATGTTTGAAAAGAAGGAGACAATTGTTATTGTTTTTTTAATCCTTTCACCGTTCAGGGGACAGAAAAAGATCTAAGCCCGGGCTCTCCGACCCTTTTCGAGCGTCCAGCTACTTTTTGCTCCCACTTTCATATACATTTATAAAATAGCAACTTAGGTGGTTTGCTAAATAGCTAAAAAGTAGCTTGATAGTTAGCTCGGAAAGTAAACAGGTAAAAAACTCAGAGGGAGCTAAATAGCTAGCTAAAACAATACAAAGACATCTAAATAGCTAGATAGAAAGCACAGCTAGAAGTTAGCTAGAAATAAGGCAAACATTTACCTTGATCACTAGCTCAAAAGATCAAATGTTAGATAGCATGCAAAAAAATGTAAAAAGCTTGCTAGAGGTAGCTTGAAAGTTAGCTAGAAAGCTATACGGGTAAAAAAAACTAAAAGGCAACTAGAGAGCTAGCTATAAGAGTAAAAAGCATTCTCAATAGTTGGATTGAAAGATAAAAACCAAGCTAGATAGCTAAAGGGAAGCCAATATTTTGCTTGATAACAGGCAAAAGAGCTCAAATGTTAGTTAGGTAGCATGCAAAAATTGTAAAAAGTTAGCTAGGTAGCTTGCTAATGATCTAAAAAGGCAAGGATATAGCATGCTACAAAGCTAAAAAGGTAGCCAGATAGCGCGCTAAAATAAAGTGACATCTTTTAGCTCATTCGCGTTATAAAACCCATGAATTTGATATGATTTTGTTGTTTCTCCTGTTGAATAAATCAATCAAAGGATGAATTAATACATTTGGTTATACTGTACAAGAATAAATGATCATTCTACTCTCTTAGTCACTTAAAATAATGATCATCACTTGAATATAATTCCCACAAATCCAATTTGTAAAATATCACCTTATTATGTGACTACCAGCTTAAATATTAAAAATGGGGTTACATCGATCCAGTCAACCGATATCAAATCATTTTACAAGAAAATCACAATGACCCGACACTATAGTGATCTAGCAGCACCTCAACTGTCCAGAGAGGGCACTGCGTCAGAGACTCCACGCGTTCTACTTGAAAACGTGACTTTAATGTTTTGTTCTTTTTCAGATGCGCCACGGGCGAAGCGTGGCACGAAGTGATGCTCGCCAGCATGTACGGCAAGAAATGCGACCCAAAATCCGATTTCCTGCCCGGTGAAGAGTTCACCTGCGGCTCCAATTTCGCCATCGTTTACTTTATGAGTTTCTACATGCTCTGCGCTTTTCTGGTGAGCTTTTGACATCACGTTCCGCGTTCTCTGACCAGAAACTCGTCACGGATGTCCTCGGCAGATCATAAACCTGTTTGTGGCCGTCATCATGGACAACTTTGACTATCTGACCCGCGATTGGTCCATACTGGGACCCCAGCACTTGGACGAGTTCAAGAAAATTTGGGCGGAATACGATCCCGAAGCCACGTGAGGATTTTGCTGCCTTTAGGAGTCGTAACCCAAAAAGTCGTATATCGTGCGTATCGAGGGACAGATTGTATTAGGTCGCTGGACAGTCCGGTGAGACCAAAATACCAGTACAGAGGAGTACAAACTACGGAGACTATAAAGGACCAGAAAGTATAAGTCTTATTTTCTGCCAAGCCTTTGACAAAAAGAAAATACAAAAATGGAAGGAAAAAATTAGTAAATTAGTTAAAAAGGAAAAAGGAAGAAAAACAAATTTAATGAAAAAGAAAACAAAGGGGAAGAAGAGAGAAAAAAAGAGAAATAAATGAAAAGAAGGAAATGGGGCGAAGAAAAAGAAAAGAGAAAATGACCAAAAAAAAACTAAGAAGACTCAAAGTGACCAAAAATCATCAATTTCTTTCTTCTTCTGCCAAGCCTTTTGCGAAGGAAAAAAGAAAGAAGTGAGGGATAAGCAGCTTCAGCGACACACTTGTATCACAGTCTTGTTCCACAGATAAACTGAGGAGATCATTTTTTCCTCATGCCATGAGGCTCTTTACCCCCACATTTGCATATTACCCTATTTTTAATAAAGTGTTTATTTTATGTAGCACTATTTAAATAATCTATATCAGCATATTATATTGGGTATTTTTGTATTCTATATCTTTTATATTATTGTTTTATTTCTCAACACAAGGATACTGCTGGAAGTGTGAATTTCCCTACAGGGATGAATAAAGTATCTATCTATCTATCCATCTAAAGAAAAAAAAAAGGGAAAAGAAGATGGGGAAAAAGGAAAAAAAGAAACATTTTTTTACACAACGCTTAAAGGGACAGTATTGTTATGAGTTGACCATTAGATGTCACTGTACATATTATTTATTCATTTGAAGTACTTTTAATACAAACATTTTTTTGAGCCTGGTGGGGCCAGATGTGGACATATTGTTTTATAATTATTATTTAGCGCTCGTTTTGGGATCAAGAAGTTGCAGGTTTGATTCCCGGCTCCTCTGTGTTATATTTTGAAGTGTCCTTGGGCAAGACACTGAATCCCTAATGCCCCCAATAAGCAAGTAGGCGCCTTGCATGGCTGCACGACCGCTATTGGTGTGTGAGTGTGTGAATGAATAAGTGTGAAGCACATTGTAAAGCGCTTTGGGGGGTCTTCATTGACTTGAAAAGCGCTATAGAAATGCAGATTATTATTTACAAAAATGTTTAGAGGAAGGGGACATTAAGGGACATTGGGGACAAGTGTGGGGACGGAACAACATGTTTTCGATTGTTATACTTCAAAAAATACTGCGGGCTATATAGGGCCCTTTGGCTGTAGTTTTCTTATTATTTTGGGGGCGGCAGTAGCTCAGGAGGTAGAGCGCTCGTCTTGGGATCAAGGGATCCCAGTTCGAATCCCGGCTCGTCTGTGTTACATGTCAAAGTGTCCTTGGGTAAGACACTGAACCCCTAATACCCCCAATAAGCAGGTTAGCGCCTTACATGGCTGCAAGGCCATAGGGAAATGTGGAGCACATTGTAAAGCACTTTGGGAAGTCATTGACTTGAAAAGCGCTATATAAATGCAGATCATTTCATTTCATATCTTATGAAAAATTTGTTTTTATGCGCGTCACAAAAAGTAGCACCTAAAACACATTTTTTATTGACATTTTTCATAAAAGACTTTGTTCAGCGGGCCTGATTAGCAAACCTTGGTGGCCATAGGTGACCCTCGAGCCATACTTTCCGTGTCCTTTTTGAAAAATAAATTTTGATGGCGAGAAACTGGGAACAAGAACTGGCACCAAAACAACATTTTTTTGGTTATACTTTCATCTGTAACTCTTTTCAGCGGGCCGAATAGAATGCCTAATGGGTCCCGCGGGCCCCGGTTTTCCTACCCTGTAGTATTCTACGTTCTGTTCCTAGCCATCAGGAATTGGCATCACTATTCTTGGAAACGATCAATTCACACCGACAGAAAAAAAGATTCATAAAGCAGCGTGTCAATAAAAACAAAATGAAGCACTGTATTTGTATTTTCCTCCCGTAGGGGGCGTATCAAGCATTTGGACGTGGTGACCCTCCTGCGACGGATTCCCCCGCCTTTGGGTTTCGGGAAGTTTTGTCCTCATCGGATCGCTTGCAAGGTAGAGACTAAACTCGCCTGGAAAATAATGAAATGGTGAAAAGATTTACTGCTGCACAAAGCTGGGAATCTGCACCTTGAGACTAATTGGGGGTTTCCTAATGGTTGCTGCTAAATGTTAGTACCCGATTTCAACATGTACTTCTTTTTTTATCGCATTATTTTTATAACCGGGGGCAGTTTTCTCAGCACTGAGTTTTTCTTTTCTTTTTTTTTGCCTATTTATCCTGATCCTCACGGGGTGTCGTACAGACCCAAGCGCGGGAAACAAGGGATGCGGTCTAATCTCACTAGGTGGGACGTTTATTTAAACAGCAAGGACAAAAGACTTTACTGGCGATAAAGAGATCTGGGATGGCAAAAATCTTGAAGTCGATCGGAGGGGCAGATCTTGGGACGAGGAGGGTAAACTTGAGAGAATCTAGTATCATACTTTTACTGAAGTAATTATTTAGATCAGGCCCGATCTCGATTCTAGTCCCTTGGATACAATTTGCCACGGATATAATCTTGTTACATCGGTGTCGAATATTGACTCCAAAACGTACCTGAATGCCCACAGATATAAAAAACAAAATCTGCCAAAATATTTTTTGCATCGTCGGACGTTCCTCGTTGCAATCCGTCTGTTTCGCCACCTACATGCAATCTCGTTAAATTATTTCCGATATGGCCCTCAGCCTCTTCGATTGACACCATTTTCAGCCAATATCGGGCTTTTTTTCACGGTCCGAAGCCCACATTCAGTCTACAAGGGCCTGTATTTAGCTTCGTATATCGTTAGCCAGTAGTAACGGATGCCAACGACGATTGACACAATAGTTAGCCAATGAAGTTCTGAAAAGAACGATACCCGTTTCTCCAAAGTGTATTCAAATTAGACCCGAAATAAACGCTCGCAACGCCACTCCTGATTCATTTTTTACACGGAAGTTTGCACAATCATTGAAGGACTACTAGAAAGAAAAGTTAAACATTTGCACCTTTTTTAAAATGTCTCAAATTTGGCCAAAGTAAAAAAATGCAAATTCAAGGTTTTTAGGGCTATGAACTGGTTGTCTCCAAATTGACACTTCTGGAAACGCCTTAATCTAATCTTTGGAAAAATGTGTTAAATACAATGTTCGGTTCTACAGCTTGTGATCAAATGTGACAAGGTACCAGGTAGGGCTTCAAGCCATTGTCTCATGCTACAACCTTCTGTTGGTGTGCGAATACAAACATAAAAAATTCAACATGACCAGATGTTAGTTGCACTAACGGTGATTATTTCAGTTTCGGTGTTTTACCTTTCAAAAGAGACCAAAAGTGTCCATATTCCTCAATCGCTTCAAGAAGAGCATTCAATTATCTTTGGGTAAGTCTTGGATTGGGATTTGAGGCCAATTTTACAGGAACAGTAAGGAGTTGAGAAGAGTGTTGGAGTGGCAGGTCTTAAAGCGGAGTGGAGGGGGAGAGTGAAAGTCTCCAGGAATCAAAACGGTTAAGCAAAGTAAGGCCCCAGGTATTCATAGCAGAGGTGGCTGATTGTCCAATTGAAAACACCTGGGGAGAGGAAAAGTGCCATCTTTTGGGGAAAAGATGGACTGCAGGGACCAAACCATGACGGATAGTCTTTCATCACATCTCCTCTTCAAAGTCTATATGACATGTTTTACTTTGAAGTGCCAGGTCTAATCTCGTTGTACACAATGTTTCACGACATTGATGTCAGTGGAAATAAAGACAAATTCACTTCAAATACAAACTCTTTCTACTGTACATTTATCAATATTCAAGAAAAAGTGAAGGAAAACAAAACAAAAAAAGGAAATCAGTCATGAAAATGCTAGGAGGCATTTATAAATGTTTTGCGAATAATACACCGCTTTGTATTTATGACAAAACTCTCTTTTATTCCCCCCTTTCGCTGAAAAAGGGACACTCTGTCGCCATAAACCTATTCTACTCTTGCTACTCTTGCTGATTCTTCAAGCCTTAAAAGGCATTGAATCGGTTATTCCAAAAATAAGGCCTTCGTTGGCATTGAAATGTCTTCAATCCAATTTTCAAGTCTTAAAATGTAAACACATTCATATGATTCCTATCTAGTGAACTCAAAACATTTATCAAAGTCATTTTTCATGCCTCATGGACGTAACAAGAGAGGTTCTATAGAATTAGTAGTTTTCTGTCAGTTCTGACTGAGGGTTCGTACGGGTGCTTGAAATCTGGGTCATTGCTTGTTATTTTAATGTATTGTTTTCAAGGCCAGGAACTA
This sequence comes from Urocampus carinirostris, assembly GCF_059441175.1. Taxonomy (NCBI): domain Eukaryota; kingdom Metazoa; phylum Chordata; class Actinopteri; order Syngnathiformes; family Syngnathidae; genus Urocampus; species Urocampus carinirostris. The sequence continues at coordinate 7,505,511 of NC_142354.1, read as the reverse complement.
TTGGAGTTAAACCGATAGTTTGGTAAGCATTTTCTTGATCTAAATAATTACTTCAGTAATGCTTGAATTTTGGGTGAAGTGCTTAAAATGCTTAAAATCATTGTCATGTTTCTGGGAAGCCTGACTCGATAGACCCAGCATTAAACAAAAAAGAACCCAAATTAAAAAATGATAATGGTGTTGTCGGCTGAGGCGTCATCGCCTCCTACAGGTGCAATAGGACAGATGCATCAAATAATACAAAAAAGAGATACATCTCTTCACAATGGGAGTCATATGCAAGATATGTCATTTGCATAGATTTTTCTTTCTTTTTCGCCAAAGGTTTGCTACATGCTACAACTAAACAGGGCATTGAAAATGTGTGTTAATGCTAAGATAACATATCAATTATGGAGATTCATCAGGGCCATGCAAAAAATGAAGGTTGTGTTTCCCTGTGGTAAATTGTAATAGGAGGAACTTCCTGCAACTGAAAATAAAAGCTACATATTACCGTCATTTTTGCCCGACATCCATTCGTCTCCAAAAATATTAACAGATCTACAAATATTTTCGGGATTACCTCAAGATCTAAAAATCATATGTCTTGATAAATGCACAAGAGAGGCTAAAAAAATCGATCCTCGCAATACATGACTCGTTTCCGATTTCCTCTTTTAACCGTACTGGAAAAATTGGGAGATTGGTCTTGAAAGTGTTTAAAAATTGCTTGAATTTGCCCATGAAAAGGGTGTACTGTAGACTCCGTTTTTATAAATTTGATTTTCAGATGGAAAGTTTCCAACTGGACCAAAATGTGGTTTAAAAAAATCTATTTTCTCTATCTACCCTGGTCATATCCCTCAAGAGGGGTGACCGACAGAAAGAAAATTAAAAAAGGAGATTGAAGCAAAAAAACACAGACAAAAAGTTTTGGGACCATGGCCAACCCAAATGCCCAAACAAGTGAAGCACTTCTGCACCCTAGTCAGTCACGCTTCCGTCCCTCCAGATGAAACGAGGCACAAGAAAGCGGCCGTGTCACTGGGGTCAGGGTGACAAAAAACACTCTTCCGTTCAACAGCAGGGCCCGACAGCTTTCGCTGGTTTACCCCTCCCGCATCATACAGGTGCCCTGCCCATCCCTTAGAACACGTCCAAACATCCCACTATCCTTCTACAACTTTTACAACCTCTCCACTCATTCCTATCACCAACTAGAGGTCTAACTTCCACTAGATTACGACCTCTTTCCTGCAGTGCACTCATAACACCATCCATCCACGTCAATCGCGGCCTTCCTCTTGGTCTCCTTCCATTTACTTCTGCTCTGTAGATCCTCTTCAACATTCGCTCCTCATCCATCCTCTCCACGTGTCCAAACCAACCGAGTACCTTCTTATCCACACGCTTGCTCAGTATCACTACTACCGAGATCTGTCTTCTGTCTCTCACAATTTTCATTTCTTAATCTATCCAATCTTGTCACTCCTAACATACTCCTCAAACGCATTTAATTTCCTTCCCAAATCTGGGTTCAGGCTCCAAGTCTCTGCACCATACAACACAGTTGGCACAATCAGACTCTCATACAGTCCCCTCTTAACATCCATACTCATACTCTTGTTGCTCATCACTCTCCTCAGAGCACCCAAAACCTTGCTTCTTTGATTCATTAAAAAAAAAAAAAAAACATTTTTTTTTTAAATTGCCTTATTTAATTGTGTTTTTTTTTTTCCAAAAGGCATTAAAAACGTCTTTAAAAGTCTTGGTTTTCTTAAAAAGAACATTATAGAGAAACTGTGTCAAGAGAAATTTGTCTGTGATGAAATGATACAAAACCAATCAATCTAAGACGTAATAGTAAGTTCTGATTTAATTTATTTCCTTCCATCCATCCATCCATTAGCTGCATTGCTTATCCTCAGTAGTGTCTGCCCATCCCAGCTCTTTTCGGGCAGTGGGAAGTGGACACCCTCAACTGGTTGCACACAGGGACAGACAATTCACTCGCTCGTTCACACCTAGGGACCATTTGGACCGGCTAATTAACCTGACATGCATTTTTTGGAATGTGGGAGGAAACCCATGCAGGCACAGGGAGAACATGCAAACTCCGCACAGAAATGTTCAATCTCATGACCTCAGAACTGTGCTGCACACTCACTAACCACTGCGCCGCCGTGCTGCCCAGTTTCTTTCCTTTTTTCTGATATGATAAAGTATAAATGACTGAACACATATCAAGCATTTTGATAGGAAAAGTATTAATTATTTTTAATTCAATCTTGATATTGTTCCTTTTTTTCAAAAGTGATAGAAAAGCACATTACCGTGTGTGTTTTTCAGAGGCTAGTGTCCATGAACATGCCACTCAACAGTGACGGAACCGTGACCTTCAACGCTACGCTCTTTGCCTTGGTCAGAACTGCTCTCAAGATCAAGACCGAAGGTTTTCCCTTTTTCTTTTTTTCCTTAATTACCAATGACTGTATCTACAGAGAAGCGGTAGTGCCAATTGGAATGACTGTATTTTACGGATTAGAAGGCTCTCAGAAGTAGATGTTGCACCAGGCAAAACATGCATTCATTCATGTCAAGTCCCACTCGGAGTATAAGTCGCATTTTTGGGGGAATCAATTTGATAAAAACCAACACCAAAATCAAACGTGTCAACTTGAAACATAAATGATGAATGGGCTGAATTTCTATAGCGCTTTTTTAAGACCTCCCAAAGCGCTTTACAATGTACTTCACACTTTATCCATTCACACACACTCACGCAGCGGTATAGAGTTAGCCACACAAGGAGCCTACTCGCTTATCGGAGGCATCGGGAATTGAGTGTCTTCCCCAGACGAGCCAGAAATCAAACCCGCGACCTCTTGGTCCCGAGACAAGAGCTCTACAATGTACCTCACACTTAACCCATTCTCACACACCAGTCGTGGAGTCAGCCGTGCAAGACGAGCGCTCCTCGAGCTACTGCCGCCCTTGAAAGGCAATTTCAAATTCGAATGAGATAAAGAACAGGGTATACTGACGATACACGTACGTGCATATGTTAGTCACGATCATTGGGCACAACTGAACATATTACCAGTTATTCAAATAACTCCGGCATATAACTATCAGTAAATCTATCAACAAATCACTAAACCCGATCAAATCTTTATCCTCTGTGTCACTTTTACCGGTATACAACTCCTCCAAGACGATAAGCCGCTTCAAAAAATGTCCTCCCCACAACAAGACACGGTTAAAATAATCAACACGGGCCTTGAGCGCCCTCTTGCAGCTTAGTGTTAAAATAACATGTGAAATGATAAACAGTGTCAGTAATATAAATGTAAAACTCAAATATAGAATGATGTGCTAATAATGTCACATATAAGTCTCACCGGTGTATAAGTCGCAGTTTGCCTCCTCCAGGTAACTTTGAACAAGCCAACGAGGAGCTGAGAGCAATCATCAAGAAGATCTGGAAGAGAACCAGCATGAAACTGCTGGACCAAGTCATCCCGCCTATCGGAGGTACCGCATCTATACGCAACTCAGACAAGTCAAGTTTATTTGTTTGGCCCTTAATCACAAAGAGTCGCAAAAGGCTACACAGATCAAAGACTATTGCAAACCACAGACTATTATGACAGCATCCCCGATCTAAAACCGACATGAAGGAAAATAATACACAGATATTGTTAACATAAAATTTAAGTTATTCTTATGCTATGGAATAGAAGTGTGTTTTAAGCTTGGATTGAAACATTTCCACTGAGGTTGGAGATCAAATCTCAGGGGGAAGAGAATTCCACAGCACTGGGGCCCAAATGGAGAACGCTCTCCAACCTGTGGATCTCTTCTTGCCTATTGGGATCACGACTAGACCAGTGTTTTAAGAGCAAAGGCTCTGGACTGAAACATTAAATCTGAAAGATATGAGGGAGCAATTTCATGCATGATTTGGTATAATACCAACAGAACCTTCAAATCACATCTTAAGCTAACAGGGAGCTAATGCAGGTTCGCTAAAATCGGGGTCATGTGATCAAACTTTCTTATCTTAGTTAAAAGCCTCGCTGCAGCATTTTGTACCAGCTGAAGGCTCTTTATTTTGGACTTGGGGAGACCGGAGAGTAGTGCATTACAGTCATCAAGACGGGAGGTCATAAACGCATGAATTATAATCTCCGCATCCGACTGAGACAGTATAGGGCGAATTTTAGCAATGTAACCAAGATGGAAGAAAGCAGTTCTAGGCATATTCTAAACGTATGTTTGAAAGGACAGATGACACCTAAATTTTTGACTGAGTCACTCTGAGTGATATTACATTTGTCAATGTTCAGACCCGTTTTTGAGAACAAGTCACGGCATTTAGATGGACCAATAACTACCACTTCGGTCTTTTCAGAGTTAAGGCGCAAGCAGTTGAGTGACATCCATTCTTTTATCTCAGTGAGGCAGGCCTCCAAATTTCCACAATTTGGTGTGGCAGATTCCTCCCTCGGAAGAAATAGTTGGGTGTCATCTGCGTAGCAATGAAAACTGATATTGTACTTGCAAATAATAATGCCTCATGGAAGCATGTAAATGCTGAAAAGAAGGGGGCCAAGTACTGAACCCTGCGCAACACCACAGGTAACACTAAATGGCTCAGATGTCACCTCACCATATTTAACACAGTGCTGGTTCGGTTTTCATTCGAAATGACACTTTACATTTGTGTATTTTGCTCGATGGATTTTTTACTCTTAAATCGGCTTACTGTTTCATTTTCTATGACCTGGACATGATATGTATCCACTTACTTCCCGGTTCCATTTCCTTTCAAAATATGACGTTGCGGGCCTGAATAAATTTGTGTACCCTATGTTTTTTCACTTCCTTTTGGACCCCGAGGTCACGGAGTCATTCGTCTGAACCAAACGTACCAACAATGGAGCCCTTTTCGGCTTCTCACGCGCAATCACGTTCTTCGTTTAAAAATAAGACGTCAGGAGCACAGCGAGGATCTTTGTGTGCTTCCGGGAAGCAAACACCTCTTTGTTTTTCTGTTTTCTACCAGACGACGAAGTGACAGTGGGGAAATTCTACGCCACCTTCCTGATTCAGGATTATTTCCGCAAAATGAAGAAAAGACAGGAGGAATACTACGGTTGCCGGCCCTCCAAGAAAAGCGCTAGCGACGAGATACAGGCCAGATATTTCTTCTCTGGGGGATGCCGCGCCTTCGCCTTTGCAAATGTTGCCGGGAGCAGCAAGATACATAGATAGAACGATAGGACGACAGAAGGATAGATAGATGGATAGATAGATAGCTGGCAGGCAGGTTTGTGGGTTAGGGTGTAGTAAGATAGAGACAGAAAGAGGGAGAGTGTGGCAGAGACTGAGAGAGAGAGAAATCGAGAGAAAGCTGGGGGGAAAGACACAAAGACAGATGGAGTTAGAGAAAAGGGGGAGAGAGAGAAAGAGATAGAAGAAGACACTGAGGGGGAGAGAGAAGGAAGATAATGGGAACAAAGAAACATGGAGACATGAAGAGTGAGTGAAACAGGGAGAGAGAGAGAGAGAGATGGGGAGCAAAACTGAGAGAGAGAGAGAGAGAGAGATCGACAGAGTGAGGGTGAGAGAGAGACACAGAGTGAGGGAGAAAGAGAGACACCGAGTGAGGGAGAAAGAGAGACACCGAGTGAGGGAGAGAGAAAAGGAGTGAAGGAGAGAGAGCGAGGGAGCAAGAGAGAGAGACACAGAGTGAGGGAGAAATAGAGACACCGAGTGAGGGAGAGAGAGTGAGGGAGCAAGAGAGAGAGACACAGAGTGAGGGAGAAAGAAAGGGAGAGGAAGGGGGAGAAAGAAGCATGGAGAGACGAGAGGGGGTGAAACCGAGATAGACACATGGAGAGAGCAAAACCTAGAGAGAAAGACACTGAGAGAGAAAGAGGGAGAGAGATAAATGGAGAGAGAGAAACTGAGAGAGAGAGAGAAGCAGAGAGAGATGGAGGGAGAGAGAAAGCCAAAAAGAGAAAGAGAGCTAAAAAAAGTCCCATTCATAGAGCCAGAAAGAGACATAGAACTTGACTCACCAAATGTACATAAATGTTCCTATTTTTCTTTCCATGTATATTTATAATATTATTGTATGATGTGTTACACATCATTAGTACTCCCTATTTTGTTATTTTCGTGCTCATGTTTTTGTTTTCCAGGCGGGACTCCGGAATATAGAAGAAGAGGCGGCCCCGGAACTCCACCGGACCATCTCGGGCGATTTCCTGCACGAAGACCAAACGGACGGCGCCGGCGATGAAGACGTTTTCAGGGTGGGTCCGAAGTATCGAAAGGAGATTGAAATATTTTACTAGAGTCATTCAGAAACCAAATGAACCTCAATATATAATATGCCGCATGTAAGGTAGACCAGATTTTCGGGCGCGCCTCTTTATTTGGGCATCAACAAGCAGGGGGCGGGGCTTACAAATATTACCGCCGCCGTTTTACACGGTTTTGATCCTCCACAGAGACACGGCGGCCTTTTCGGTCAACCGTCGGATCCTTTTGCTGCGGAAGAGACCGCCGGCGCTCACCAGGTCGCTAGTCAGCGCCCCCTGCAGATGGCCGACGCTAACGCTAACAACAACAACGCCAAAGGTGCTCGCTTCACATTTTTCCCGTGTTTGTGTAGGCAAAATCGGTTTTGGGGGGGAGCTATTTGGAAACAGGAGGGTTGAAAAATGTGGGCCGGGTGCCCGTCCTAGAAACCGCCTAAATACATGTGGACATCTACATTTTAAATTTATTTTTTAATAGTTTCATCAAATTGGTTTTTAAATCATCCCAATTGAAGCAAAAATAAGATATTAGGTCCCCGTTTTGAACACTACATTCCATATTTAGTTTTGTAGTATTACTGTAATCGTATATACCATTTTTTGGGTATTTCGACTGTCCAATTTTTGTAGTATTTTCACAATACAGTTTCCGCAGTACTTCTGTTTTATGCTCGTAACATTTCTACATTAGAATGTTTAATTGTTCAGTTTATCTGTAGAATTCTTATAGTATTACTGTAGTTTTATTACTGTAAAAATCCTGTTGTATTTATGTAGTATTTCGGTAGTATTTTCGTATTACAGTATTTACCTAATGAAACCTTTTGTTTTACAGTATGTTTGAAGAATTTTTGAAGTGTTTCTGTGGTTGTATTTTTGTATTATTTCCGTTGTAGAATTGTTGTATATCTGTAGTATTTTTGTAGTATGACTGTAGTTTTGTTTATAATATTTTTGGAGTATTTCCATCGTAATTTCTGTTCTGATGCTTCCGTCATATTATTTTTTGTGGCATTTCTGTAGTAGTATTTCTCCAGTAGTATTTTTGTACTACTGTATTATTGTAGTGGTATTTTTGAAATATTTATTTAGAAGTATTTTCGAACTAGTATTTTAGTTGTGTTTCTGTGGAGGTTTTATGTATAAATACATATATATATATTACTGTGGTTGTATTTTTGTAGATTTTCTGGGGTCATATTTCTGTAGCAGTATTTTTATATCTTAGAATTATTGTAGTAATATCTTTGCAGTATTTCCATCCTATGTTTTTCTTTTCTGAAGAATAGATGAGGTCCCTGTTTCAGGCACTACGTTTTATATGTAGTTTTGTTGTATTTCTATAGAAGTATTTTAGAAGTAGACGCACGTTTTTATTACAAGCATTTGATTTACTATCGCCATCGTTTTGGTTTTTCGTGACCGTTTTTGTTTCGAGGACCGGATTCAAAAGCCCGTGACGCGGGTTGCTTTCCTTTCAAGCCCACGTTTGTTTCCACAGATCGGCGTTGGGGAAATTAACCGGAGCGGAGGAACCGTCGGGAACGCTTCATCGGCGAAGAAAGCGGCCGCCCGTTCCGAGAGGGATCCCCCGAGGCCGTCCCGCGCTTTGGCAAAACCGCTTCTCCGCCAGGTCTTTCTTGTCGCCGGATCCTTCCTTCCGCAATAAATCCATGTATCCGTTTGGCCTTTGTGGAGTCCAATCCTTACAAAGACAAAAAGCCCGTCGCGTTTTCAGAAAACAGTAGGTACTCCTGTTTGGGCTTTTTGGGGGACTGCTTCCCAGGGTTATCTATCAACCTTCCTTTTCATCATCATCCTTCTGATCTCCTCTTTCTTCCACTCGGTCGCTTTACTTCCACATCCTCTCACATTTAGTGACCCTATACCTAGGGTTTGCGGGACCTTTCGGTCTCCCGCCCCCCTTTCTTTGCCTTGCTGTCTCTTAGGGAGTAGAGATAGAGAGGAGAAGATCCCCAGTCCCCTCGCTCCCGCCACTTTAGTCACCTCTTACGACACAGGTGGAGAGGGCCCCTCAGCACAGGAACCACTGTTTGGGGTTTTTTTTTAGACCGCTTGCCAGGGTTGTAAAATGAGAATGTCCCTATTCAATATTTCTCATTCAAATGTTAAAAATGTCAAAAGGTTTTGATTCATAAACACAGCGAGCTAACCAAAGTGTCATCAATGACTGGCTGAGTCAGGTCTCTTTTCTTTGTTTGGCCCCTGATCACAAAATGTCGCACAACGACACCGTCCCCCGATCTGAGACCGACATGCGAGCGAGGAAAAACTCCAAACTGATGCATGGGGAATATACTGGAAGAAACCTTGAAAAGCTGCAATGGATGTCGCATCGGAGAAGAAAACACAAAATGCGGTCAACGTCAACCATATTGCTCAAAAGGCCCAAAAAGTCTCTCACCCCTGTCGGCTGGTCCCTGCAAACGTCCATGCGCTTCAGGTCCGGGTTTCGGTCCGGTCCGCTCCTTTTCTCATTTCACCACCGGCCTCGTCGACTGAAAGGACAGAAAAAGAAGAGTATTAAGTGGGTGTAGGGCAGTGAGTGAAGGGTCCCACTGGGAGACGCCATTCCACTGTCTATTGTTTTGATTTCCCTATTGCAATTAAAGCAGGTGACTTTATTTGGTCCCAGTCAAAACCCCTGATTTTGATTTCGTCTTCCTTCGGCGCCATTTTCACGTCAGTGTTTCTCCCAGTTTTACCTATATTGTCTACGTCAAATATTATTTCAACATGCAGCATTCGTGATTTATGCTGTTAAGTTAGTTTCTAACAGGGTAGAGCGTTCCACAGTATATGGGCCCGAACAGAGAACGCTCTCCAACCTGCAGATTTCTTCTTGGCTCTTGGGATTACTAGTAGACCGACAATTTCCGAGCGGAAGCTCCGGGCGGGATCAAAGGGATATTAAATCAGAGAGATTAGAGGGATCGCGTCCATGCAAACATTTTTATGTTAGTAACAGAACCTTAAAGTCACATCATAGTGAATCATTTCCCAAAAGACCAAACCTGGACAGGACACAAGTGCTCAAGGATACCATTAAAAGGCGCAAAAATGAAGAAAAAAAACACAAAAGAGTTATTTGGTTCTAATTTAATCTTGAAGACCCCCTGACTTCTACTGGTCACCTCGAGCAATTCAAAATAAGTCCATTTAATTGACCGGCTCCTTTTGAGGAACTCAAGATTTAAAGGCACAGTGTGAAATATTTGACCACTATGTATTGTGTCATGTATCCAAAAAACGAGTGCTACAAAATAGAAGAAGGAATACAAACAATGGAGACTCAAAGTGACAAAACTGCAACATTTTGCTTCTAGTTTTTTTTTTGCCCAGCAGAGAAAGAAAATAAGAGACGAAATGGGGAAAAACGCAAGAGGAAAAAAGTAGGAAACAGTAAAAAAAAAAGCGGAAAAAATATTGGAACAAGAAAAAAGAGGGAAAGAAGAAGAAATGAAACCACTATGACAAACATTGTAAAAGAAAAAAGAAAGACAAAGAGGGGCAAGAATAGAAAAACATATATTGTATTAGGTGAGCCTCATGTTATGTTAAATAAATGCAAACATCTCGACCTATTTGTTTTTCTTTTTTAAAAAGGCGCGTTAATGTGACAGTTCTGTAATGGTGCTTGTACAAATCAACGATTTGTTCCATTATTGACGTTTTTGACCACTAGGAGGTGCAAATAATACACGGTGTCCTTTAAATACTCTACTACGAATACTCAAGTTTATCCAACGGTTCGTCGTTGAAGCACTTGTGATACTACGTTTTGTCCGCTAGAGGGCAGTCACGCCTTAACCCAAACAAATCAGAAAGGCGCTGTTTGAGGACTCACGTCTCGAGTTGCATCGGCAATTCTTCACGAATGAATCCATGTTTTGTTCTATTCAAATCAAAAGAAATGTTTTTAAAAGTTCAAATGGTGCCTAAGTCAACATGTCTTTGTTGACACGGATAGTGGAAAGTTTTGATATTCTTCTAGAGAAAGTGTCTTTTGTGAAACCAATAGATGACCTTCATTCTCCTTGTGGAAGTTTCCCGGAAAGTGAGACACATCACGATGCTGTCTGCAACCCAAAACTCAAGGTCTTGAGGAAAACGGGCAGAATGGAATGTAAATGTTCTGCATTTCTATGGCGCTTTTCAAGTCAATGAAGACCTCCCAAAGCGCTTTACAATGTGCTTCACACTTACCCATTCACTCAAACCGATTGCAGTGTCAGCCATGCGAGGTGCCTACCTGCTTATTGAGGGCATTAGGGATTCCGTGTCTTGCCCAAGGACACTTCAACATATAACACGGAAGAGCCGGGAATCGGACCTGCGATCTATTTATCCCAACACAAGCGTTTTACCTCCTGAGCTGCTGCCGTCCATTTCAGGGGGACCGCATTTAGTTTTACAGTGATTTAGTGTGTTTTATCTCCTTTTTTCGCTCATTACACTGGGCCCCAAGAAAGCTGGTGAGAAGAGGAAGGAAAACTGGAGAATTGATAAAGGGAACATTTTGCACATATTTTAACTGATTTTGGTGATCATTTTTCTATTTTGACTAACAAAAAAGATAAAGTTCTGCACATAATTTTGCATATTTGAATTAACCTGAGCTGAACCTTGATTCTTTCGTAAGAAAGGATTTTGAAGCAAAGGTCCTTGAACGCCGGAACACAGCGCTACCTGAACACAACATGAAAGGATGGAGATAAGGTTGACACGATGAGATGGCGACACCAGGAAACAACCTTGGAACAGTAACTTGCTCCAACTAAATGAAAGGAGGAACGTGAGACAATTGAGAATATTTTTGGACACTCGCAGGTTCTGACGGAACAAAACTTGAAAAGAGGGGCAAGGCGCAATACGTACCCGAACCATGAAAGGATAACAAAGAGAGGACGGATTCTTGGAACAGAACCTGAACTAAACAAGAAAGTCTGATGAATCGGCAAGAGAACCGATAACTCAATGATGAGGACAAAGAGCCCCAAAACCAAATATGAATATGAAATTGTGCCTTCATTTGTTGTGGATTTATATTTGTAAGTACTGTTAGCATATGGTTGGGTGCGAAAGCATGAAAGGAGCCAAAGAAAACTTCAAAGAGGTGAGGAGGTTCTGTTTTAACGGGATGAAAGGTAGTCCAGCAAATCCTTGTCTCCTTCCTCCCCAGTGACATTTTGGAGATGACGGATACATCTGGCCTTTCTTGTTCCTAACTTTCACGGACCCAATTTGTTGGTGCAGCCCTAATGGGCTAAGGGGGCCGGTGAGGCATCCCGTCCGCGCTTACGGCAGACAACGGAGTCCCCAAGATCGCCACCTCCAGGTCTGGAAAAGGCCGGCGCGCCGCTTCCGAGTCGGGGATCGGATCCTTCCCTGAGCGGAGGATTTCGAGTACCTTGGGGTCTCGTTCGAGCCGGGGTAGGATGGCAGGACGGAATACTGCGGCGTATGCCGTCACGGTGAAGACGAAACCGAAAGGTCTGGATCTACGTTCCTCCCCTCAAAAACAGTCTTGACCGAGAGAACAAGATATAGGTTGAATCCGCAGGGTGGCTGTGCTTTCCCTCACTGGGTTTGTACAGGTGCTTGAAATCCTTGAAATTGCTTGAATTTCATGGTCAGGTTAATTAATACCTATGAATGCTTGAAAAATGTCCGGCTTTCTTTTTTTAGGTGTTGGGTTAGGGTTTGGGCTTCTAATAAGGGCTTGGGGCTAAGATTACAACCTAAAGTTAATGCTTCCTATTAGGGTATTAAACGGAATTTAGGGTTGAGAAATAAGGTTGGGGCTAGGTTTTACAGCTAGAGCAAGATATAAGGTCTGGAACTAAGGTTTGAGATCAAAATTAACGGTCGGACTAAATGCAGGGCTCCAAAATACGTTTAGAGCTAGGATTACAATGTGAAACAAGATTAGAGCTAGGAACAAGGGTTCGAGCTTAAAATGAAGGTTCTAAACTAGATGTAGGATTCCAAAATAGGTTTAGAAATAGGGTTACATTTTGAAACAGGGTTAGAGCTAGGAACTAGGGTCCGAGGTCCATGTTAGGGTTCCCAAATAGGTTTAGAACGAGGGTTACAATTTGAAACAGGGTTAGGGCTAGGGCTTCAAGCTAGTGTTGGAAGTAGAGCTAGCTGCAAGTTAGGGTTTTTAACCGATTTTAGGGCTCCAAAGTAAGGTTGGGTCTAGAGTTGGGGTTTGAAACTAAGGTTTAGGCTCTTGTACTTTTGATCAGCTCTGTTTTTTTTTAATGGGACTAGAATAAAGGGAAAACTGACTTTGAAAGTCCTTTAAAAGTGCTTGAATTTAGCAATCAAAAGGGTGTACAAACCATGCTTTTAGAGATAGGGTGAGAAGACCGGTCATCCAGGAGGGGCTCAGTGTAGAGCCGCATTGAGGGGAACCAACTGAGGTGGTTCGGGCATCTGACAAGAATGCCTCCTAGACGCATGTCCCACCGGCTAGAGGCCTGTGGACAACCCAAGAAGACGCAATACTCAACCTGCAGTCCCTTTCGCAGTATTCGGCGTGCTTTACGATAGTTTCCACTCCTTAACATTTCTTTATTTTGGGCTTGTGGAATGATGGCTGCGTCATCCTCCTCGTTGTCCCTGAAGTCTTTCTGCACAGTGGTGTTTCCATACCTTTCTATTAACTCTCACTTTGTTTCCATGGCGAGAAAAAGTCTCTTCCTCTTCTTTTCACCGTGTTCACTTTTCTGCGTGTTTTTCATGAGGTCCATTGTGAATGACGGCTCTTGGTAGCGCTACCATACAGTAGACAGTTGAGCGGTGAGGCGACACGAAGAGCATGCTGTGATTCACGCATACGCACTGAATTGCCTGGTAGAACTCTGGGAGCGGCCAATCGGAACGCGTACTGTGTTTTTGTTTTTGTAACGAGAGGCACTATCTTCCCGGCCAGGTACTTTGTAATCTGTACCACTGTGGATTTTGTGCAAAAAAACGTACAATTTTTCCACATTTTGTAGGTTTTAGAATGTGTGTATCCCTTTAAGGGCGTCCCAAATCAACATGACTGGACTTCAAATCATGTGTGAAACGTGAGCGCTATGTTTTCAGTGTCAACTTTTCAAGTCCTCCTCCAAGGTTAACGTCCCCCCCTCCCCCGTCGTCTTTAAGATTCCCCCGGCGTCCCCGAGGGGCTCCGTCCAAAGGGGGTCCGAGGGCCCCGCTAAGCCACAAAGCAGCGTTTGTGCACGACGTCATGAACCGGTGTCGCAGTCGGCCAGCCGGCCAGGCTTTATAGCCCCTTTATGGTTTCCGACGCCCGTATTTTCTCGGCCCCCCTCCCCATTTTATCAAATGTAAAAGAGAAGGAGCGAGCGAGGAGGGGTCTTTATCGGAAATGCATTATGGATGCCCCGTCGCCCGCTTGTTATTTATTTCACTCGCTGTGGCGTTAATGCACAGCCGTGTACTCCGGATCCCGCTAATCCGGTCTGGTATGCGGATGAAAATGTCACGCCGTCTTCCCCCTAGAGGGCATCGAGCTGCGGGGAGTGGCTGGAAAGCGCGCGGCTGCATTTATACGAGACAGTCATATATATCGCCGGAGAAAACAAATCTCCGAAAAACAAATTGCGGAGCCGGTTTCTCCCCTTTGAAGCCGAGCTGGCCAATCGGGGGTCCTCGTTGGGTCGAGGGCCATAAGGGGCCTGTCCCGGACACCTTCCCTTCCTCTCCATTTATACTCCTTTTCTTTCTTACGTATATTTCATTTCGAGTACTACTACGGTTGTATTTTTTCAGGACCTTTCTAGTACTGTATTTCTGTACCATTTTCCTAGTATTACCTTCGTATTTTTGAAGTATGACTTTAGTATTTATTTCAAATTCCTGTAGTATTTAAATAGGAGTATTTTTGTAGGATTTCTGTAGTCTTTTTGTAGCATTACTATAATGATATTTTTGTATTACTTCTGTTGTAATATTTATGTGGTAGTATTTTGTTGTAGTATTCCTGTCTTAACATTTTTGTATTTTAGAACTATTATAGCTGGGTTTTAGTGTTTCTGTAATATTAATTCAGTTTTTTATCATGTTTTTGTAGTATTTATGCTGTGGTACTCTTTGTGGTGTTTCCTAAGTAGCACTTTTGTAATATTTCTGTCTTTTTGTAGCATTACTATGGTTGTCTTTTTCTATTACTTCTATTGAAATATTTCTGTGGAAGTACTCTGTTGTACTCCTGTCGTCATATTTCTGGAGTCATATTTTGTAGCATTTCTGTAGAAAGATATTTGAAGTATTTCCATGGTAGAATTTATGTAAAATTTCTCTTTTGTGTCATTCCAATCTGGTTGTTGGGTAAAGAGCATCCCATGATCTTCTGGACTGTTCTGATGACCCTGTGCAAAGTTTTGTTATTGGTCTATATATATATATATTCATATATATGTATCATCTCATCTCATCTCATCAGCTGTACCGCTTATCCTTATTAGGGTCGTGGGGGGGCTGGAGCCCATCCCAGCCATCTCCGGGCAGTGGGCAGGGGACACCCTGAACTGGTTGCCATCCAATCACAGGGCACACGGGGACAGACGACTCACTCGCTCATTCACATCTAGGGACCATTTGGACCGGCCATTTCACCTGAAATGCATGTCCTTGGAGGAAACAGGAGTGCCCAGAGGAAACCCACGCAAGCACGGGGAGAACATAAAAACTCTGCACAGTAAGGCCGGTAGCTGGATTTAAACCCACGCAGGAGGTTCCCACGACCTATATATATATATATATATATATATATATATATATATATATATATATATATATATATATATATATATATATATATATATATATAAGAGAGAGAGAGAGAGGGAGAGAGAGAGAGAGAGCCACCCCACCTCACTCGCCAGCAGGCTCCCTCTGAAAAGAAGGAGAGTCGCATCGTCTATATTCTCGCTTCTTCTCTTTGTCTCCGTCTTTTTCATCTAAGATCTATTCTCCCTCTCCATCGTCGGCGGGCCTCACAGGTGAGTCAGAAGTCGACTTCCTCCTTCCACTTTGCGGCGTTTTCACCAGTGACGAGGGAAGTCCATCAGTGCCTTACCTGTCGTCGTGCTACTCGACATTCCGCGGAAAAACTTGAATATTGGTGGCCTCCCTTTTCACTCCGTGCGATGAATCGGACGAGTACGGCCAGGACGTCACCATGACTTTTTTGCTACTTGTTGGCGCAAAAAGGGTACCCGCTTCCATTTGCCTTCCCAACTTCTCTCGTACGACTCACTTGATCGTCGCTGTGTCGTCACCGGGAAGGTTTTTGCGAATAAATGGAGAAAGAAAGAAAGAGGGAAGGAAAAAAGAAAGAGAGAAATAGAGAAAGAGGGAATGAAAAACGAAGAGGGAAACGAGTAACGGAAGAGGGAAAATGAGAGCGTAGAATAAAAGAAAGAGAAAGAAAAACTAAAAGAAAACAAAAGAGAAAAACCCATAGGTAAACAAGGGGGAAAAAGAGAGATATAAGAAACGAGAAAGAAAACCGAGAGGAAATAGAGAAGGGGAAAAGAGAGGAGAAAATACATAAAAAGAGAAAGGTAAAAAAGAGAGAGGCGAAATTAAGAAATTATTATTATTTCTAATTATTAATTAAGAAAACTATAGAAGAAAAAAGCAAGTTAAGAAAAAAATGGTTGGCTTGGACAGGAATGGGCAGGGTCGTGGGGTACTACTACATAAAAACTACAAAACTAAATATCAAATGTACCACTTCAAAACAGGCACCTAATGTATTGTTAAATGTTTGCCTGCCCCTACCAGGGTTAGGGTTAGGGTTGAGGTTAGGGTTAGGGTTAGGGTTGGAGCTGTTGGAGAGTTCCCACTTGTGCCTAAATAATCTCCACACTTGCGCCCCATTATTTAAGCTTCTTATATTATTAGCTATAGATCATCAGATGTTTTTTTTTTTGACTCTCAGTACTTTCTGCCAGTATCCCTGAAATTCAACTGCGATGTATTTTGTCGGTCCGTATTTTCCTCCTTTTTTGGGTTTTTTCTTCCCGTTCATGGCGCTTTTTACAATCATTCTCATTGGAGGCATTGTGATTTCGAGCCAGGTCTTTCGGGTCTCACTATTACTAACGTTACTTGCTCTTCGCGTGTAATGGAGACGGGCGAAGGGGGAGCACCGTGGCTCGGTGGCCCGACGGCACAAACCTTTAGTTTGTGGAGAAGACACAAGGCGTCTTTGTCCATCCTGCTTGAGGGACACCGACTCCATCACTCAGAGGCCCAGCGCACCTCGGTTAGCAAGCTAACACTATCTGACCATCGCAGTGGTCGTGTCTCCTGTCGGTCTTTTTTTGCCGGGCAAACCGGACAGAAGACATTTTGTCGGGGGGCGAAACGCCAGGGAGGGGGTCCTGACGGCGGGCCCCAAAGGAAGAACGTCCATGTCTCAGGTTTCGTGCCAATACCTGAAACAGGTAGGAGGACGGCATTGAAGACTTTGACTTCGCAGAGCACTTTTTGTAGTATGCCTGTTTTATTGTTTTTGCATTTTATATTGGCTTTAAGGAGAGATTAGCCCGTGATTTTCTGAGCCGTGTTGATGACTCTCCCTCAGGTTTGGTTTTTACTTTGCACCTAAATTGGTTAATCTATTTTCTTGGTTTAAAATTTTGATTGTGTGGTTCTAAATAGGCTGTTGGGCAGAGAGCAGCCTGTGATTTTTCCCTGCCATGTATGTCACATTTGGTATTTAGTTAACATCTATTTCGGTTCATCTATGATATAAAAATTCAGTTTTGATCTTGCCTCGTTCCAATTTGGCAGTCACGCAGTGAGCTGCCCATGATTTCCTGGACTTTGTTGATAACTCGCGATAAGGTTTGCCTCTAAGTTAATATATATGATTAATAATACATTTGATCGGTCCATAATCTCGGAATAGAGTTGATTTTGTCATTCTGATTTGGCTGTTGGGTAGAGAGAAGCCCATGATTTTCACCGGCGCAGTTGTTAGCATGTCTGCGGCACAGTTCTGAGGTCATGGGTTCAAATCCAGCTACCGGACTTCTTGTGCGGAGTTTGTATGTTCTCTCTGTGCTTGCGTGGGTTTCCTCTGGGCACTCCGGTTTCCTCCCACATTCCGAAAAAATGCATGTCAGGTGAATTGGCCGGTCCAAATTGTCCCTAGATGTGAATGAGCGAGCAAATTGTCTGTCCCTGTGTGCCCTGCGATTGGCTGGCAACCAGTTCAGGGTGTCGCCAGCCCACTGCCCGAAGATAGCTGGGATGGTCTCCGGCACCCCCGCGACCCTACTGAGGATAAGCGGTGCAGATAATGGATGGATGGATGGATAGTCCAAAATCTTGGAATTCAGTTGATTTTGTGTCATTCTAATTTGGATGTCAAGCCGAGAGCAGCCCATGATTTCCTGGGCTGTGTGAAGACTTCCAGTAATGTTTGGTTTCGGTTTATGAATAATTTGGTCAAACTTTAATCTCTGAATACATTTCTACCTGTTAGTGTCATTTTAAATTAGCTCCCAGTCAGAGGGCAGCCCAGGATTTTAGGGGCTGTATTGATGTCCCTCTACAAGGTTAGACTTTGGGCGTTGTATAAATTGAATTTGTAATCATGGAATTTTATTTTTAACCTGTGTCATTCTAAATTGGCTGTTTGGCAGGGAGCAACCCATGATTTCTGGGTTGTATTGATGACTCTCTGTTAGGTTCAGTTTTAAATGCTCATAATCATTTTAAATGGGCTGTGGGGCAGGGGGCGGCCCATGATTTCTTGATCTGTGTTGATGACTCTGTAATGTTTGGTTTTGGGTTAATATGTAACGTTAATACATTTTTTTAGGTTTTATATTTTGTGTCCTTTTAAATTGGCTTTTGGACAGAAAGCAGCCCTACGATTATCTATTTTTCAAATATACCGTTCGGTTCATATATAATCTTGAGTTAAATATTTGATCATTTTAGATCGGCGGTGGGCCAGAACGTCCCATCATTTTCTGGGCTGTGTTGATGACTCTCTGTGAGGTTTTATTCTGTGTGCACCCATAGCATACCACACTGTGAAGCTTTATACTAGTAGTTGTCGGTGTCAATGTCTTCCAGACTGGGCAGAGAGCAGCCTATGATTTTCTTACTTGCATTGATTACTCTCTGTAAAAAAAAAAAGGTTTTTTTTTTTTTGTTTTTGTTTTTTGGGAAATACGTATCATGGAGCTAATCTATTATCTCTGAATGGCGTTTCATTTTGTCTGTCAGGCAGGGAGCGTCGTTCGATGCTCTGGCCCGTGTTGATGAACACCAGCAGCGGCCTATTTTCTTCCATGTTCTTTTCCCCGAGAGCGTCGGTGCCAGGAAACCTGGATTTTGTCGGCCTCGCTTCCGTGTTTTATGGCTTTCTATTCCTATGTGATGGAGTTGGGCAGCATCACATAAGGCGGGAAGCCATCCACCACGGAGCGAAAATTCATCTTCTTTATCTTCACACCGATACTCGGACGAGTATCTGCAGAAGTTGGCTAGCATCGCCTACGCCAGGGGTCTCCCACCTTCTTGGTTACTTACTAGTGCAAAGGGCAGCCATTTTCATTGGCGTTTCTAGTAAATGATACCTTGTCGTTACTATCTTGTCAGGCTTTCAGTACAACTCTGAGTCCTGCCACGTGCAGAAGTTTGCTGATGACACTGCTATCGTGGGATGTATCAGAAGTGGGCAGGAGGAGGAGTACAGGAAATTGATTCAGGACTTGGTCCAATGGAGCGACGCTAACCACCTGCACCTGAACTTCACCAAGACCAGGTAGACAGTGGTGGACTACAGTAGGACTAGACCTCACCTGGAACCTGGAACTATCAAAGGAGAATGTGTAGAATTTGTCCAGACCTACAAATACCCGGGTGTGCAGCTGGACAATGAAATGAAATGAAATGAATGAAATGAAATGATCTGCATTTATATAGCGCTTTTCAAGTCAATGACTTCCCAAAGCGCTTTACATTGTGCTTCACATTTCCCAATAGCGGCCGTGCAGCCATGTAAGGCACTAACCTGCTTATTCGGGGTACTAGGGGTTCAGTGTCTTACCCAAGGACACTTCAACGTAAAAGAAAAAAAAATGGAGATGTAATTTCGTACATTTTTTCTTATCTGCGATTGAATTACTCAAACTCAAGACAAAAAGTCCCCCATTCCAAGAGTCCTGCACAAAGCTTGGAGATGAGTAAGGATCCAAAAAGATTGGAGTGATGGCATCAGGACCTCTTCTCCATTCTCGAGTCTCTTTTTGAACCTTGAAGGTTTTATTGGAGCACCAGCGTGGTGTTGAAGCCATCTTTCCTCTTTGGGTAGAGTCCGCGGACCAGATGATGCTCACGTTGACATGTAACACATGGGAGCCGGGATTCGAACTGCGATCTCTTGATCCCAAAACGAGCGCTCTACCTCCTGATCCACTGGAGCCTTAGTCCCTAACTCTAGCCCTAATCCTTTTTAGTAACCATAAGAAAGTTGAAGCCCAAATCCTAACCAAATCCTAATTGAGATAGGGTTTCTATCCCCCTCTTTAAGGCAATTTCACCTTAAGATCCCAGGCTGTGGTTCATGTTATTTCATGGGACTCTGGGACGGTATATTCCAGTGTACAATAGAGTGAAGTGAGGTAAGCTCGCTCCCCAAATCCATTCTTTTTTTTTTTTGGTCACACCTCCTAGCAATAGCGCTTCGCTCTTTTCCCGCCTTTAATGGCGTCCTTGCATCGAGCAGGGGGCAAAACCAGCCGTCGACAAGGGGGAAATTCCGAGCGGGTGAAAAAGTCGTTCATGGGAAAAGTAATCGATGCGGGCAGGACAGACCGGCGAGCGGCTCTCCAATCGCCGGCGCCGCTGGAGTGTGAAGATTGAAGTGGAAAAGTCACAACCCAGAAACCGAGAATTGGCCAATTGGAAGCCCTTTTTCACAGTCCTTGGCCTGTAACAACCTATTAAAGCCTGTCTTAAAAGAAACAAAAAAACCTTCATGACCAATTTGGCTTGGAAAATCATTAGCCAATAAGAACTGATTCGAATGTGGATTGACACATTGGTTAGCCAATGAAATTCCCCGCATAAACATGTACACAATTACGGCGCATATTCAAATCAGAGCCAAAGGTAAACCTGCACAAAGCCAATCATGGTGATCACGCGCAAGTGTTCACAATCAACGATTGACTTCTGGAAAGAGAGGACAAACATTTGCAACTCTTTCACAATGTCTAAAATTGGCCAAAGTAAAATACCTGGTTGGAAATCTCTTAATGTTGTGAAGTGGTCGTCTGCAAATGACCTACTGTAGGAAACTGTAAAATATAATGTTTTGTTTTTCAGATTGTCATAAAATTTGACCTGTGACCAAGTAATGCTTCATGCTATTGTCTCACTTGTTTTCCAGTTAAGATGCCGGTGCAACACTCATCTGCATTGTCAATGAATATTGGGGTAAGTATCAAAAGCTTCTATTTGTTTGGGTAAGTTTCGGATTGGGGTTTTAGGTGAATCTGACAGGAACGCTGAGGGGTTAAAAACATATTATTCCTAAATAGTACCAAATAGGTTCCCACCCCTGATACGGATGTACATTTGAGTGATTTGTGGAGAGGGCAGGAGAAAGTGCGCCATCTTTTTCCGAGCGATCTTCTTTAGAAGGCTTTCTGGCTGGCTGGCATCAATTTGCCATGTGTGTGGTCCGCCAGAACGCCTGGGCTCCAAGGCCTCTCTAATGAGGCTTCGCAGCCGACAGGGCTTCGCGGCCGATGGGACTGCCCGACGCTCCTCCGCACATGATTTGCATTTTAACTATCGTGCTAGCTCACGTTTTATATCCTGATTGACATCAGTGGATAATACCTTTCTTCTGCCCACTCACAATCAAGATTGGAGATTGCCGGCCTTGTTCCATACATGGACGATTACATTTGCTCACTGTTGTTTATTTTATGCACTATTAATATCACAGTCACTATCAACCAATCATCATGTTTTGGTTCTTTGATACCCACACCCTTTAGAGCTGATATGTTCTTTGTAACCTAGAAGATTGTCACGGTTGCCATGGTGCCCAATTGGCCCCGCCCGTGTGACAGATTGGCTACCCTTCTATTTAAGCTCAATGTTCTCACTCTCCCTTTGTCAGTCCGTCAACAAACCTCTGCACCCACAAGACGCGGTTTTGACTCGGCCCTGTTTCCTGTTGGTATTTCCCGTTTATTTTGTCCTGTTTAATATCAGTTTCCAGTTTTGTTCCCGTCCAGTTTGTCCTGTTTAATTTCGATATCCTGTTTTGATATCGATCCTGTCTGTCCCGTCCTGTCCGGTATCGACCCCCTCTGTCCGATATCTGCTCGGGCAATTGGTATCGATCTCGTCGGGCTCTGGCTTCATGTCTTTCCACGCCAAACCGCTGCCTAACGTGCATGACTCCCCATTTCCCGTAAATTAAAAACTTGTGTGAGAAACGTCACGCGTTTGGGTCCTGATCCTGTTCCGGTTCATGACACTTTCATATGAATTGGCAGCGAAGGCTGGAGCTGACAACGGCGCAGATAATACGGTCCTCGTGTGGGGGACGCATATGCCTCTTTAGATGAAGCGAAACGAGGGGGAGAAAATGTAAATAATAAAGGAGTGAGGAGCGAGGGAGCGGGGCCAAATAAGGCAAACCCCTCATTCTTGTGACCTTTCCTCGGTCCGCTCCGCATAAACGCTTTATTAGAATAATGCGGCTTTGATATCCTCCTCATTAGCATAACGACATTCAGCCGGTTGTCCGACGGGATACGGTAACCGTGGCAACCGCCCACGGAATCTCCACGACGGACCGAAAAGCGATTCGTTCAAATGTATTCGATGTTTTTATTGTATATGATGAAGGATTCAATGTCATCACTTTGAAATATTTCTACCTTTTTGTCTCTTAAACCAGGGACTTCACTCTGTATTCCTCTAGTTTTATTTGTAGTTTTTGTGCTAGTTTTTTTGTCGTATTGTAGTATTTCTTTGGTAGTTTTTTTTAGTATTCCTATGGTTTTTTTTGTAATGTTTCTTTCGTACTATTTTTTTTCCAATGTAAATTAGATGGTATTTCTGCAGTAGTATTTGAAAAAAGTACCTCTCTTCATTTGAATTTGTTGCTCCAAAAGGACGTTTAAAAAAAAAAAATTGTTGGTTTGTAAAGTTTGTGGCCACATTTAATCTGTATCAATACACAAATATGATGCATATATTGATTTTATACCAGGAAGGGAGAAATTTTCTTAGTAATGGACACCAGCTCGCTAGCCCAAACCGACGGTCGATGTCCCTTTGACAAACAACCACGGCAGAGATAGCCGACAATTATTTTTTTCCACCTCAACATTTTAATTATCGTTGACACTGTTTTGAATGGAGGGCTAATCTTGCCATATGTGTAAATGTATAAATACCGACAAATAGATGTCGAATCAATAAATAAACACATCGCTATATCGTGTCGTACCTAAATATGAAACATAAGGGCGATTTATTCTGATGTTTTTTGCATTCTGCTGTTTATTTTGTCATTTTTTTTGTTATTGTCATTTATTTTGCTTTGTGTATTTTGTCACAACAAAGTGAAGGGGCGGGTCAACTGGCTGAGCTTTTCACCCATTGGTGTCACGGAATGGAAGGGGTGACCGGACCAGAACGGAGGCAGGAGGCAGGAAGGGAGAACTCAATTGCGTGACGATCCAAAACTTTTATTTACCAAAATAAAAGTTGTCCATAACTCAGGGACAAGACAGAACAAACAGGTTTTAACAAAACGTGCAAACACAGGCTTCTTCCAACTCAACAAAACAGGACAAGGCATAACAGAACAGACAATGTGTATATAATGAGCCAGCACCCGCAAAGCCCACAATCCAGCCTTAAATAGCAGACACGCGATTAGTTGAACTGCTTCAGCTGGTGCCCAGGGGGCGGGGCAGACCGGTCGCCAAGGCGACCATGACAATTGGTTGATCAGTGATGAACAAACCCTGCGCCCTCATGAGAAGAATATGTAGTCAAAATACGAAACAAAATAAATACTGAAATGAATAAATGACATGACAAAATAAAGACCAGTTTATATGACAAAATAAATACAAAAATAAATAAATGACAAAACATATGGCAAACTATACAACAGTAAATACCCAGATAAATAAATAAATGACAAGACCCTCAACCAAAAAACCATGACAAAATAAATATCGATACACACGACAAGATACGGCAACACGGCGGCGCAGTGGTTAGCGCGTGTGCGGCACAGTTCTAAGGTCTTGGGAACCTCCTGTGTGGGTTCAAATCCAGCTACAGGACTTACTGTGCAGAGTTTGTATGTTCTCCCCGTGCTTGCCTGGGTTTCCTCCGGGCACTCCGGTTACCTCCCACATTCCAAAGACATGCATTTCAGGTGGATTGGCCGGTCCAAAGCGAGCCAGTTGTCTGTCCCTGTGTCCCCTGCGATTGGCTGGCAACCAGTTCAGGGTGTCCCCTGCCCACTGCCGGATGATTGCTGGGATGGGCTCCAGCACCCCCGCGACCCTACTGAGGATAAGCGGTGCAGCTAATGAGATGAGATGAGACGACAAGATACATGAGGGGATACGTGACAAAAGGTCATGATTACAGATGTGACTCAGCTGTGCCCGCTCATTTGGCGCCAACTGCCACGTGTTCTGATTGGCTACCGGTCAGTATTTGAACTCAGTCTTGTCAATCCCCTGTGGTCAGTCCGTCTGCGAATCTTCGTGTATACAAGGCAAGCCTTTTACGACCCGGACCCTCGCCTGTCCCGTTTTTGCTCCTGTTTGTCTCTGGCTACGACCCGTTTTGATCCTAATCACGTCTGCTCTCCCGTCTTGGCTTACGTCTCGTTTCCGACCCCGATCACGTCTGCTCTCCCGTTCTGGCTTATGATTCGCTTCCAACCCTGACCACGTTTTTGCTCTCCTGTCCCGTCGACCGACCAGTTTTCCGCCCCTGACACCGCCATACCTCTCTCTACGGAAGATCCACTTCCGTGTTCGGATCACAATCCAAGTACGAGAGCAACTTGCTTTCCGCACCCAGCGAACACCGGATCGTGGGCGCAACCCTTCCTCTTCCCTTCAATAAGACTTGTGGTAAACGTCACGCAGGTGGGTCCTGTTTCTGTTTTGGTCCTGACACAAAATGCATAAATCTATAAATAAGTTGCATTTGTCATACATGTATTTTTATATTCAATCAATTATTTGTTTATTTAATTGGCATATATTTGTAGTTATTTATTTCCTTTAAAGGCAGGATTGCTCTTCCATATTGATGGGTGTATTGTAAATGTCTAATACATATACCACAAATATTGAATATTACAGAAACTTTAAAGTGTTTCCCTCAAATACTCTTATCATCTTGTGATTTACTCGAGCCAATCAACAATTTGCCTTATGAGTCCAGTTGTTGTGTTTTGCGAGGGTGTCCCCCTTATATGTTTAACTCTCTTCCCCCAATAACTCGGTGAGTCATAAAATAGCGATGCTGCTGAGGGTCCGGTAAGATGAGGATCAGGACTTGAAATCCTCATGAGCTGAAATGATGGTCTTTTGTCTCCCATTGTGTGTTTTATTCAGAGATGTACGATGAAAGACCTCACACGTGTGCATTTGTTTCCAGGCAGTATCTTTACTATGATTCGAAAAGAGAGAGTAAACGATCCTCCGCACAAAGAGAACAAACTGGATGGTGTAGTCTGCACTATTGGCTGTGCAAAAAGTGAGAAAACTTTGTGTGGAATGTTGCGGAGAGACAATGTTGCGCGGCCAACACGATCGGAAATCCACATATCGATCGGTGTTTTCTCTGTGTTTGGCTGTCAGGGCTGTCAGAGGGAAGAAAAGGCCATAGAAAAGATTGATGCTCAGGATGCCATGCAAAAAAACGCTCATGGTGTCCATTTTGGAGAAGGGGGTAGTGACGAGGTTGACTTACTCACCTTACCCACTTACCACCTCACTTACTTACCACTTACTCATGATTAGGATTATTAATAAAAAATAAGGAGGCAATGAAAGTTATGAAATCTTCCAAGTGCATGACAATCCTTGCAGGGGGAAGTTTTCAAATCAGTTTTCATCTGAATCGCCATTTCTTCCCTGTCCGCACCCCCTTGCTACTCCACCGAACCAGCTCAAGTCGAGTCACACCAAGAGTAAATATAAATTATTTGTCTTTATATTTCTTTAGAATGTTCTTTCTTCACTGACAGTACGTGTATTATTTTAATCATTTGGTCTGAGGTTCGGAATTAGCGAGATTTTTCCCTCCCTCACACGGCATTTTCACCTTGCCATCCCCGCATCAGAACTCATTTGTATTGTATACTGTGGCTTTACTGTATTCTTGTATTTTTATTGTTGTTTTCATAACTTTTCAAAAATAAAACCTTTATAAAACCTATTTAATGTGTCATGGTCTTGCTGAGAGCGTCTCTTGTAGTGGGTCACATAAACTCTGAGTTACTGATGGAATAGCGCCATCTAAAGGTGAACAACAGACATGCACCTCCTTCATTTTCACAAAATGGAAATGAGCAGTTCTGGGAGTGTTTAGGATTCTTTCACGATAAGTGAGTCAAAAATCCGTTGCTAGCTTCTGGGGAACCTCATAAGAAGCTAATGGTCTGGCTAGCATTTTTTGTACACCAGAAATCCTCAAAAGAAGGTTTGCAGTCCTGGAGGACAATAGAATGTGAAAGAAAGACCACACAAAGACATTTCAAGAAATACACAAATTCTAAAACATGCAAAATAACAGTAAATAGTACTTGTGTTTTGAATTATTATTTATTTATTTATATATTTCAATTATTTTGAAGCGTCCGTGCCTCGTCTTTGACTTCCTGAGCTGTGACGTCATGGTGGAGAATGCCTAAGTGTTGTGTCGCAGTTGGGTGTAGCAATAGTACAACATATGGCAAGCAGCCAAAATAAAGCCAACTGGCAAAAATAACACAGTGAGGTAACACAGGCTAAACCAGCTGCGACACGGCAGGCTAGCCGGCTGCTAAAAAAGGTTTACCGGGACTGATCGGCAGAAAAACAAGATGCTGGCCGACCAAAAACATGCAGTAAGCAGCCAGGCTACCCTGGAGACCAACAAGGGAACTCTAAAGGCCTGGTCACACAGCCTTT
This sequence comes from Urocampus carinirostris, assembly GCF_059441175.1. Lineage (NCBI taxonomy): Eukaryota > Metazoa > Chordata > Actinopteri > Syngnathiformes > Syngnathidae > Urocampus > Urocampus carinirostris. The sequence continues at coordinate 7,478,945 of NC_142354.1, read as the reverse complement.
CACGGGCGTATCAAGGCTGAATCACGGCAAGAAATTTCTGCCCGTGAAGCAAACGCTGTTGGACGCTTTGAGATCGCGATACAGATGAGATACAGCAGTGCTTTACACGCGGTAAGAAATTCACACGTGGTTGGCCGCACGAAAAAGTTTTGCGCTGCTCAAAACTTTAGACCACGGGTAACCGCGGGTGGCACACGTGGTACACACAAGGTAAAGATGCGGTACGAACGTGCTAGGACATGATACGGCCGCGGCCAAGACGTGGTTACACGCGGGTAGGACGGGAAATTTTAGCGGGTAATCGTGGGTGGAGCACGGTCATAGCACGTTTGTTCTCCGCCTGTATCGCGGTGTTATCATGTGCATTAGCGTGTGTACCGCGTGTAAGCACGGTCAAACGCGATGCAGCCGCGGTTACCCGCTATAAGGACGCGGAACAGTCACCGTCGTCTGTTACGCGGGCATACCATGGGTAAACAGCGGCTTTAGCCAATTTTACACATTTTCCACCGCGTCTGCTTCACGGGCAGATACGGTAGGCTAGCCAGTTTGCTGACAGCTAACCAAGACCAAACAAAAGTGGAAGCTTTGGGAGCCCGGAAGCTAACGGAGAGCTATCCGGACAGTACTATACCAATTGCAAGACGAAAAACACAAAGGAAAAGTCACAATCACCTACCTAAAAAGAGGCAAAGGCAAATCAGGAACGCGCACTGTACCCGACGGTAAGTAAACTTATCTCACGCAGTTTTTGCTGACCGAAGAGCGCACCTCGGACAAAACGGTGCCCCAGCAACACGCTAAGCAAAGTTCCAAATTTTCCACGCAGAAATGAGCACTATGCAATCGCTGTTCAATACTATCGCCGTCGGTTTTAAACGGGACCTGTTGTTTTAGTCCTTGTTTTTAACTGGTGACATCACAGCTCTACAGGAAAAATTTTGTACTAAATGTCTCGAATGCTAAGAATAATTTGCAACATATCTGATTGTGGGGAGGAACACTACATGTTCTGCGCTTAATTGGAAAACAAGGTCCTTTATGATCCCTTTAAGAGCGAAATTCCACCAAAAACACAGCATCATTGTTCAGAACATGAAAGTAGGTGGTTTGCGTTCATTCATCGGGACTTTCTTCCATCTGTGGACTGTAACAAATGTTTGAAGCGGGCAATATTCTTTCCACACTTTGTTTTCTGTGATAAAGAGCTGAGAAAGTGTCAGTATTTACGTCGAGGCGTACGTGGTCCGCAGACGAGGCGGGAGGCCAAGTTTCTCATCTACCGGCTCGTGAAGGTTGCCATGGCAACCGCAAAAAGACGCTCTGGTGAGGAAACCGGGTCGGCCGGAGGTTGGTTCTAACCAGTGTCGGTAATAACGCCGTCATGAACGAGGCCGTTACGTAACAGCCTTATTTTTTCAGTCACATCTACCGTTCCTGACGGTCAAGAGATATAGATAGATGTTTAGATGTCTAGATAGATAGATAGATTTCTAGATAGATAGATGTCTAGATAGATAGATAGATAGATAGATAGATAGATAGATGTCTAGATAGATTGATGTCTAGATAGATAGATGTCTAGATAGATGTCTGGATAAATTTCTAGATAGATAGATGTATCGATGTATAGATGTTTGGATGGAGGTGGATAGATATATGTCTAGATATATGTCTAGATAGATGTCTAGATAGATGTATAGATATGTAGATAGAGATAGATGTATAGATAGATGTCTAGATAGATAGATAGTGATACGTGGGTATCGTAACCGTGTTGGGCGTGGCTTGGCGCTCTCTGTCGGATCCATTTATGACTTGAGGCTCCAGGTGCCGAGCTGGGCAAAAAAAAAATCCAGCAAACCAGTTACTGTAAAGGCTTATGGGAAAGCTGCCGAGTCAATAAAACCTATAATGCCGAGTTAGTTTTTTGGGGGCAATTTTCACATGTGGAGTAGCCTAACTGACTGAAATATGCTGTTGACATTCTGGCCTAGGAGAATGGAATGTCTTTTGGAAAAAGGAAAACGCTTAGTCAACAAAACCTAAAGTGCTGAGATAACCGGAAATGCCAAGACAGCTTTTTTGAGCAATTTTCGACCTGACTGCCTGTAAAAGATTGTATTGATATTCAATGTTGTTCTGGATTGGTAGAGTAGAATGTCTTTCATGGAAAGTTGCTAATTCTGCAAATCTGAAGTGCCAAGTCAACTTTTTTTTGCCAATTTTCACAACTGAGGTAACCTCCCTGAGTCCCTGTAAAAGATGGTGTTGACATTCAAAGTTGTTATGGCCTGGGAGAATGTCATGCCTGTAAAACCAAAAGCTCTGAATCAGCTTTTGTGACAGTTTTTCACATCAAGAGTGAGCTACCTGACTGCCTGTGAAAGATGGTCACTAAATAATCTAAAATATCATATCAAAATTGATAACAGACCAGTAATAATAGGACTTTTGTTCTAATAGACAGAAATCTGGTCAACTTTGAACCTGAATATTTTTGGCCTTGCGAATTTTTTTTTAATTTCTTCTTGCTTCCTTCCTCTCTCTTTTTGTCTTTCCCTCACTTTTTCCCCTTTACACTCCATTTCACTTTTTCTTTCTTTCTGTGTCTCTTTTGCCCTTTGGCTCCCTCTCCCTCTCTTTTCTCCCTCTCTTTTCTCCCTCATTTTTCTCCCTCTCTTTTCTACCTCTCTTTTCTCCCTCTCTTTTCTCCCTCTCTTTTGCTCTTTGTCTTACTTTCTCCTTTTCTCTCCCTTTCTATTTTTTCTCTCATTCTCCCTTCTCCCATTTGCTCTTTTTTAACCTCTAATTTTTTTTTTTTTCTTCATTTTTTTGTCTGTGTCACCTTTCTCTTTCTCTCTTTTCTTATTTCTCTGTGTGTCATGTGCCCCCCTGGGCTAAAACGAGTTTGTCATCCCCCAATATAGTCCTCTATCCTTATTATGTACATATTTCAACTCGAACACTCATTCATAATAAAGAAGGTCGCTCGCTTTTCCACCTCATTCTAATGAGCGATTGCTGTAGCAAGGTGCAGCATCCACAAAAAAACATCCATAAAAGGGATGACTTTTATTTACATTGGCGACAGAAAAAAAAAGAAAGGAAGGAATTCTTCATCGCTGACCCAAATTCGCAAAGGAAGACGAGAGAGAGAGAGAGAGGGAGAGATAATCGCCAGAAAAGAAGCCGGGGGAGCAGGCGGGAACACGTTCGTCCTCCCCCGCCGAGCATCTCGCCTCCCCCGCCGGTCGGCGTCCCGTCCTTTGCCGCCGGAAGCTCCAGCTCGGGCGTTCATTTTTCAGCTCCGGGATCCGCCGTCGAGTGGAAGGAACCGGGGGACGGCGTCGCCACACGCCGGACGACGGCGACACTGAAACGGCCAGGGTGAGTAGCTCACACGGCTCCAGCAGAACGTTCTTACCTTCGGGGTCCCGGTACAAAAAGAACCAAAAATTAGACGACGAGGAAAGTTGGATAACGTTAACCGGGTTGAATTGGGTCACAGCCGAAGAGTTGGGTCTTCTTCTCCCTCGGGGATGGTCGAGAGTGTTCGAGAAGGTTCTGAGCTCTATTTGGTTCTGTGCTTCATGACTTTGAGTTTTTAGTGATGGTCCGTTGCGATTTATTTCAAGAAATCGCTGTTGATCTCGGGCAGCACGGTGGCACAGTGGTTAACGCGTGTGCGGCACAGTTCTGAGGTCATGAGATCAAACCTCGGGGTTCCTTCCACATTCCAAAAACATGCAAGTTAGGTTAATTTGCCGGTCCAAACTTTCCCTAAGTGAGAATGAGCGAGCGAATTGTCTGTCACTGTGTGCCCTGCGATCGGCTGGCAACCAGATCAGAATGTCCCTTGCCCTATGCCCAAAGACGGCTGGGATGGGCTCCAGCACCCCCGCGACCCTATTGAGGATAAGCGGTGCAGATAATGGATAATGGATGGCCGTTGATCTCAAACCTGTCCAAAAAATGCGTAAGACCTGATTGACTTGTTTTGTTTTGAAACAAATGGAATGGTTGAAGGAACGTTCCCAAAAACACATCTTTTTGGAGACATTTAAGAGACCGATTTCTGTCCAAAATATGTTTTTATTTGGTCAAAAAGTGATTGTTGAAAAACATTTCATTTCTACTGATTTTTATAGACAACATACAAAAAGGCATTTGATGTTATCTCATTGTCTTTAGTCACGCCACCAGAGAAATTAACTAAATAACTCGTTATGTTGGTATTGTGGTCATAGTTTATTACAGGGGTCAGGAACCTTTTTGACCCATAGAGCCATAAAAGCAAAAAATGTTTTAAAAAGAAAATGAGAGAGCCACATCATATATTTTCAGACAAAATTGAAAAAACTGCCAAACACGCTCTCTAGACAAAAGCTAATTCATCAGCACATTTTATTTCACTGTGTGTCATTTGATGATTTAATCAAATGTATGAAATGATAATAATGCCAAATCCTGTGTCCCAAATCAATGTAAATATGTCATTTACAATTTGTCTTCCACCTTCAGTTAAGAGTGTTGAGGCACTTTTTTTCCATGTAATGTGTCCTTAATAACGATTTTAAAACAATGTGCATGCAAAGTTATTTTGTAAAAAGGTCACAAATTACTGCAAACGATAAGCATATCGTCCTATTCACTTTCGGTGTCGACTGCACTGGGCGAGAGAGAGAGAGAGAGAGAGAGAGAGAGAGAGAGAGAGAGAGAGAAGAGAGAGAGAGAGAGAGAGAGAGAGAGAGAGAGAGAGAGAGAGAGAGAGAGAGAGAGAAGGAAGTGCCTTGCGCTGTATGCAGGGATCCGCCCACCTGTACTGCTTACTCTATCAAAGTCGTTTGCCAGCGTTTTTTGTTAAATCAGTTTAAATGGTTTCTTTTTAAACTTCTGCATTAAGTTGCTTTGGCCTTATATGGACATAAATCGGGATGAAATCACTTGATTTTGGAACGCCACAGAGAGATGTGCAATAGTTACATTTTATTTCTGAGCCATACGTACTCATGAAAAGAGCCATATATGGCTCCCGAGCCATAGGTTCCCTACCCCTGGTTTATGTTGTTAATAACTAATTATAATCACGTAATTAAAATATGTGACAATATATAATCATTATTTTTTTAAAGACACCAATGCCCATCCAAAAATGCCCATGGTCAAAAAAAGAAAGTTGAAAGGACATCTTCAGAAGACGTTAAAAAGATGCCAATCTCTATCCAAAAATGTCTTTCTTCTGTGAAAAAGTAAACATGACACCAATCGCTATTTGTTGGAAAAGTGAAGCGTTGAAAAATGTTTAAAAGACAACCATGTCGAGTGAAAAAGAAATGATTCTTTGAGACGCTTAAAAGAGCAGAAAAACTCTTGTTTTCTCAACATTAAAAAGATTTCAAGGTTCCTTCCAAAAGACATCTTGATTGGGTTGAAAAATGAAATCTGACTATTAGTGGATGACACCAAAACATGTTAAAAATAGGTCAAAATCCTCTCCAATAGACATCTTGATCATGAACTTTGGGTTATGACTGAAAGAACACGATCCCAGATGCGAGTGGCCGAAATAAGTTTCCTCTGCAGGGTGTCCGGGTTTTCCCTTAGAGATAAGGTGAGAAGCTCAGTCATCCGGGAGGGACTCTGTGCATTGAGAGGAGCATGATGAGGTGGCTCGGGCATCTAATGAGGATGCCTCCTGGATGCCTCCTTTGGAGGTGTTCCGGGCATGTCCCACCGATAGGAGGCCCCGGGGGCGACCCAGGATACGCCGAAGAGACTATGTCTCTGGGAACGCCTCGGGATCCCGTCGGACGAGCTGGAGGAGGTGGCTGGGAATAGGGACGTCTTGGCTTCCCTTTTAAGGCTGCTGCCCCCGCGACCCGACCCCGGATAAGCGCAAGATAATGGATGGATGGAGACATCTTGATTTGGTTGAATTGTGAAAAATCAAGCTAAAAGAGGTGTTTATTTAGATGAAAGTTGAAAAACTGTCCTTTTCCAAGATGTTCAAAAGATGTTCAAAATGGTCTGTCCAAAAGTTGTCTTTATTTGGTTGAAAATTGAAATAAAAAAACAAACAAAGGTCTATTTCTTCAAGATGTTCTAAAGACGTTCCATAGATGCCAAGGTTAAGCCCAAAATATGTTTGTCGGATTATACCAATGAACATTTAAAAATTCTCATTTTCAAGACGTTAAAAAGAATTCCATCCAAAAGGACATCTTCATTTAAGGGCAATTGGAATTTTTAAAATCATTTTTCGTTTCGATGTGCTGTTCCTCACATTTCCTTCGTATGTAATCATATACAGTTAGTCATATTTCCTATTTACAGTCGAGTTATCTTTGTGTTATGGATCCAGGTAAGATTCCAGCCTTCCCTGGACCGCGTACCCCCATTGGCTAAGGAAAGGGGATGTCGGTGCCCGGCGCCCACGAGTTCCACTGGCAGAGCCTGGCCCGTTTGCCTACCGGCAGGGTCTACCACTCGCTGTGTGAGCTGGGGGGCCAGATGTACCTTCTGGGGGGCTGCGACGCTGCCGGGAGGCCCTGCCCCTCTTTGGAACTCTACTCCCCGGAGGTAAACATTCACGCGTTTGCCCATTTCAAACTAGAGCTGTTCTGATAGTCCCCGATTATCGAATCAACGAGTCAAATCTTCAGATCACTATCAAAAATGTACTCCGAAGTTGATCCGACGATGTGGAAAATGATAATAAACACCGGAAAAATACCAACCGTGAAAAAGAAATCGTCTATAGAACGTTCTACGGACTCAAAAGTGACTGCATTTTTCACACTATAAGGCGCACCTGATGATAAGGCACTCAAAAAAGATTATTTTCTATTATATTTGAGTGATAAAAAGAGAGAGAAAAAGAGGGAGAGAGAGAGAGAGAGATGAAAAGGAGACAGAGAGAAATGTAAAGAGGACGAGCCAAAAATATATAAAAAAGAGATAAAAAGATAAGAGGAAGAGAGATATATATAAAGAGAAGACTAGAGAGGGAGATATAGAGATAGAGAGAGAGAAAGAGAGAGAGAGAGCGACATTTCTGTTTTGTGTCATTCTAATTTGGTTGTCAGGTAAAGAGCATCCCATGATCTTCTGGACTGATTTGATGATAGTGCTCAAAGTTTTGTTTTTGGTCAATATATAAATTGGTTAATCTATAAAGATAGAGAGAGAGACAGAGAGAGAAAGAGAGAAACACAGAGAGAGAGAGAGATAAAAAAGAGGGAGAGAAAAATGGAAAAGATAGAAAAAAAGAAAGAAAGAGGGAGAGAAAAAAATAAAAAGAGATTAACAGAGGGCGATAGATGTAAAGAGAAGGAGAGCGCTGTAAAGAAAAGGAGAGATGAAGATGTATAAAGAAAGGGAGAAAGAGAGAGATAAAGAAGGGAAGATGGATGGATAAAAAGGGAGTGAGAGAGCAAGAGAGAAGGAAGGAAAGAGGGAGAGAAAAAGAGAAACAGGGGGAGAGAGATGTAAAAAGGAGAGAGATGTAAAGAGGAGAGAGGAAGATATACAAAAAAGAGAAAAAGAGGGAGATAAAGAGGGGGAGATAGAGAGATAAAAAGAAAGTGAGAGAGAGGGAAGGAAAAAGAGCGAGAGAAAAATATAAAAAGAGACACATAGAGGGAGATATGAAGATTTATAAAGAAAGGGAGAAAGAGAGACATAAAGAGGGGGGATAGACAGATAAAAAGAAAAAGTGAGAGAGCGAGAGAGAGGGAAGAAAAGAGGGGGGGAGAAAAAAATAAAAAGAGATAAACAGAGGGAGAGAGATGTAAAAAGAAGGAGAGAGATATAAAAAGAAGGAGGGATGAAGATATATCAAGAAGGGGAGAAAGAGAGAGATTAAGAGGGGGAGATAGACAGATAAAAAGAGTGCGAGAGAGAAAAGGAAAGAGAGAGAGGAATAAAAAAGGGAGGCAAAGAGAGAGAGAAAGATAGAGAGAGACAAAAAGAGTTGGAGGAATAAAAAAAGGTAGAAAGAGACAAAAAAAATTAAAAAGGGTCAAATTTTACAGTATGATAAACACTTCAATGGGAATGGGCCAATCGGCATCAGAGATCTTAAGAGGTGGTGGCCAATTGGCATGAATCCGAAAGGTTCCTCCATGATGCGGAAAGATTTGGTGGAAACTTTTTATCTTCTAAATCGATTAAGCCCTACTTCAAGAAGACCCCCCCCATTTGCCCGTAGGCAGACCGCTGGCTGAGCCTGCCCCCTATGTCCAGCCCACGCGCCGGAGCCGCCGTGGCGGTACTGGGAAAGCAGATCCTGGTGGTGGGAGGACTGGGAGAAGACCAGCGACCCCTCAAAGCCGTAGAGATGTATAACACGGAGGAGGGAAGGTGGAGGAAGAGGAGCCCCCTTCGGGAGGCCCTGATGGGCGTGGCCGTTGCTGTTAAAGGTTTGTCTCCATCGTGTTACTGAAAAAACCCAACCGTGTAAAGCGCACCTGAAATTTGAACGTGCACCTTATAACCTAGTGCGCAAAATGGTGGTCTGGTTTGAAAATTTTGCACTTTTGGTAGAAATTCAGTGAACTAGCTGGTAAATAGAATTGGAAACACATACAGTATTTATTCATGTATGGTACTACACGATGTTTTACGGTATTGATCGTCGCAAGCCTCGTTTTCTCGGTTAGAATATTTTTGCTTTTCCATTTAGCATTGCTTTAAGTCTTGGGGCACATCGCTAAACAAATTTGGGTTCATTAAGTAAGATTTCGAACTCAACATAGAGAAACAAAGCATTGTGGGAGGTAGTTTAGCCAATAGCACGTCAGTATTTGCATGATGCCATGACGCTGACATTTGTCGGACCGGTATTTCATATGACGTCGATTAATAGCCGACAGACACGCGAACACTGCACAGTTTGATTTTCAAAAGTTTAGCGGGCTTAAGCCGCCTTCAGATTTCTTGATCACCACGAGCTTCTTTTCCATGGTTATCGTGATTTTTGCTTCTCCCTATAGCATTACTTCAAGTCTTGGGACACATACCTAAACAAATTTAGGTTTGTTCTGTGAAATTTTGAACTAAACAAAGCATTGTGGGAGGTAGCTTCTACCACGGTTGTTATTTAAAGAGAATTGAACAAACCTTTTCAATTATCCATCCATTATCTGCACCGCTTATCCTCAGTAGGGTCGCGGGGGTGCTGAAGCCCATCCTAGCTATCTTTGGGCATTAGGCAGGGGACACCCTGAACTGCTTGCCCACCTCATTCACACCTAGGGACAATTTGGACCGGCCAATTAACCTGACATGCATGTTTTTGGAATGTGGGAGGAAACCTGAGTGCCCGGAGGAAACCCACTCAAGCACGGGGAGAACATGCAAACTCCACACAGGAGGTTCCATCTCATGACCTCAGAACTGTGCCACGCACGCGCTAAACACTGCGTCGCCGTGCCGCCCACGTCTTATCTGGTGGCATACCATGTTTTGCTACTACAAGAAATACAATTGAATTAAAAAACAAAGGTAACCCTGAAACCCCAAATTCTTTTTTGCTCGTTTTCAACTGAAATTTTGCGGTTTTCAGAGTTGAGGTTCGATTAAGACTTTGTCTGTGTTCAGGGTAATGTTGTCATTAACAATCGGTGATAGCTAGGAAAGGTGTCTATGAGATGTTTACAAAACGAATGAAATTTCTTTGTACTTGCAGACGGTCGGGCCCTGGCGGCGGGCGGAATGGGCGTCGACCTTCTCCCCCGTAACGTCCTTCAACAGTACGACCTTCGCAAGGACGTTTGGGCCCTCCTCCCTCCCATGCCCACCCATCGCTACGACGCTAACGCTAATTTTTTCGACAACAAGCTCTATGTGGCAGGTACTATGTAGGGGTGGATACTCGAGGGCCGGGGCCACGGAGGAAAATAATGATTGATTGATCTGATTTAAAGCATCTGGCAATACGGTGTCCGGGTAAAATGGTCGGTTGGTCGGATCCCTTAAATGCTAGGGTCGTAGGGACACCGTTTCATTAAATTGGTTTGAAACTCTAAAAATGAAAGCAAAATGATTCTGAATTTATTGGCGTATGGTCCTTTTATTTAAAACCTAAAAAAAGGACTCGACATTTACATTACACTATTAGAATATTTGTGCAACAATGGATCAGTCAAATCATATCGCTGACCACAATTGCATGGATGCAACAGGAATCAAACCCAGGTCACGGCGTTGAGAGTGCCGAATCCAAACCACGATAGCTCCAGTGAAAGGACACTTGAAAAGACATTTAATTTCATTATCATCCGAGGGAAACAAAATGTCTGAAAGGACTGAGCAGGTTCTAATGACACCATCCCCTGATCTGAAACCAACATGAAGGCAAGGAAAACTCAGCACGAGGAAAATAAGAATCCTTGAGAAGGGGCCTCACAATTGGCAATCCCCCTTCCAGGATGACCAGGGTTTAATAGATTTAGCATTGGGTTAACAGTACACAAAACAGTGAACATCAACAAAAGAAAATAAAACAATTAAATCGGAGCCATAAGAGGGGGCAAGTCCATGCAAAAATAAACATTTCATAAAATAATATGCTCTATAAAGATAAAGATAAAGTTAAGTTTAACTTACTTTTGGAAGATGAAGGTTCTACTCTGTGGTAGGGAGTGCATGAAAAAAAAAGTAATCCAACCATTTTCTCAACCGCATCAAGCTTTCTTGTTTCACTTTCGTTTCAAAAGAAACGGCTCGCTTCTTCTTCACACTTTACGCTAACCATATCGAATGGATGCACGAGATATTATTCAATAAAAACGTCAAAGTTCTTAGCGCGCTAGAGATACAGTGCAGTGTGTATACACACAAACTAGGAAGTAGAAGCAGGGTGGATGATGGGTGACCACTCACAGCGCAACGTGGCAGAAAGAAGCACTACAGTACTGTCCTCTACTCGGATAAAGGTGCACACGACACAAAATCTAACTTGCAGCAATGTCCGAATATTTTTCGACATCCCGAAAAAACGTTCGTATCTGCCGTCTTTTAACTCAAATGTTCGTAAGTAAGGGAGCGTCTGTACATTGCAGGAATTAAGCTAAGAAGTAATAAACGCACGAATTATAATATCCCCCCCATATTGAGACAGCATCGGGCGGATCTCTGCAATATTACGTAGGGAGAAGAAAGCTATTCTAGTATTATTTTTCACGTGTAACTGAAATGACAGATTAGAATCAAATATAACACCCAGAGTTGCTTTGCGTGATATTGCCTTTGTGGATGTTCAGGGCATGTTTGAGAACAAATCACTCACAAGCTGGACCAAAAGTCAAGTCAAGTCATTTTTATTTGTATAGCCCTTAATCACAATTAGTCTCTAAGGGCTTCACAAGTTATTACATATAAGATTAGGTTACTCGTATGCTATAGAGTAGAAGTGAGTTTTAAGCCTAGATTTAAACATTTCCACCGAGGTTGCAGATCGGATCTCAGGGGGAAGAGCATTCCACAACACCGGTGCCCGGATGGAGAACGCTCTCGAACCAGCGGAACACTTCTTGGCTCTTGGGATCACCAGGAGACCGGCGCTCTCGGAACGAAGGCTTCGGGCCGGGACATAGGGGTAGATCAGATCTGAAAGATATGAGGGGGAAAGTCCATGTATGATTTTGTATAGTAGTAGGAGAACCTTAAAATCGCATCTTAGGCTAACAGGGAGCCAATGCAGGTTAGCTAAAATTGGGGTGATGTGATCGTACTTTTTTGTCCTTGTTAAAAGCCTCGCTGCAGCATTTTGTACCAGCTGAAGACTCTTGAGTCTGGTCATTGGATGACCGGAAAGTAGTGCATTACAGTAGTCGAGACGGGAGGTAACAAACGCATGAATTATGATTTCCGCATCCGACTGAGAAAGTATAGGACGAATTTTAGCAATGTTACGGAGATGGAAGAAAGCGGTTCTAGTAATTTTCTTCACATGTGTTTGAAAGGACAGATCAGGGTCGAAAATGACACCTACATTTTTAAGTGAGTCACTCTGTGTGATGTGGCAATTGTCCAAGTTCACTGCGGTTTTAGAGAATAAGTCACAGGACTTAGAAGGACCAATAACTAACATTTCAGTCTTTTCAGGGTTAAGACGCAGGAAATTGAGTGACATCCACTCTTTTATCTCAGTGAGGCAGGCCTCCAAAGTTCCACAGTTTAGTGTGGCAGATTCCTCCATCGGGAAATAGAGTTGAGTGTCATCTGCGTCGCAATGGAAACTGATATTATACTTACGAATAATATCACCTAGTGGAAGCATATAAATGCTGAAGAGAAGGGGGCCAAGCACTGAACCCTGCGGAACACCACAAGTAACACTAAATGGCTCAGATGTCAAATCGCCATATTTAACGCAGTGTGTCCTATCTGAGAGGTAGGATCTGAACCATAATAGGACGCTTCCTGAGAGACCAATCCATTTTTCCAACCGTTCTAGCAAGATAATATGGTCCACTGTGTCAAATGCAGCACTAAGGTCCAGCAGCAGCAAAAGTGATGATGCGCCCGAGTCCATTGCCCGTAGGAGATCATTGGTTACCTTAATCAGAGCTGTCTCAGTAGAGTGGTTAGCCCTGAATCCTGATTGCATTGATTCAAAGAGATTGTTCTCGGACATGAAATCATTCAGCTGCTGTGCCACTACTTTTTCAAGTATTTTAGAAAGAAACGGTAGGTTTGACACAGGTCTATAATTACATAAGTTTTCTGGATCTAGGTTGGGTCGTTTCAGTGTGGGTTTAATGACAGCGGACTTAAAAGCAGCTGGAACTACACCTGAGGCGAGTGATATGTTTAAAATATTTAGAACTGAAGGTGCAAGAACGCCAAAGAGACCTTTGATAAGTGAACCTGGAAGTGGGTCGAACTGGCAAGTCGTCGGTTTGGCCGTATTCACCATCTGTTTAAGATTTTCGAGTGACAGTTAACTAAAACGGGACAAAATACCTAGACAGCCACCATGTCGTGCATCTAGAGATTTGAGTGCTTTAGTATGTGTTGAATTAATACTGTCTTTAGCAATTTAATCCTGTATGCTTTGGATCTTCTTAGTAAAGAAGACCATTATGTCGTGGGCAGAATGTGTGGAGCTATCTGGGATAGTCTGTTGCCTTGTTAGCGATGCTACAGTGTCGAAAAAGACCTTGGGATTGTTCTTTTGTGACGCAATCACTTTCGAAAGGTAGGCTGATTTTGCAGAGGCCAGGGACGCTTTATACTTCAACAAACTATCACACCAGATTTGATGGAAAACTTCAAGCTTGGTAGCGCGCCATTTTCTTTCAGATTTCCTGCATTCTCGTTTAAGGGATCTAGTTTCATCATTAAACCAAGGTGTGCGTCTTTTAGGTCGTGATTTATGCCGGATGGGCGCAACTGAATCCAGGGCATTGGCCAGGGTAGCGTTAAATTCATTTAGGAGTGGTTCGATGGAGCCTATGTAGGAAGGAAAGGACGCAACTGCTCCTGGAAGAATATCGGAGAGCTCAGAAACTGTGCCCGTGCTTAGATTGCGTCCGGTGAATCCTTCAGTTTTTTTGGTACTACATTTAGCTAGCACCTCAAATGTAACTAAATAATGATCCGAGATAACTGTAGTACACGATAGCACCGCCATGTTTGAGGTTGAAACTCCTCGAGTCAGAACCAAGTCGACCGTGTTTCCATCTTTATGGGTTGGCAAATCAACCAGTTGATTAAAACCAAAAGCATCAATTATAGACTGAAACGCAACAGTGAGTGAACTGAGTGGGGAGTTCATATGAATGTTAAAGTCCCCCATAATTATAATTTTGTCTGCGTAGGTTACTAGTTCAGACAAAAGTTCAGCAAATTCGTCTAAGAAAGTTGTGTATGGTCCTGGTGCGCGATAGATAGTTATCACATAGATTGACAATGGAGAGGACCTCATAACAAGAGCCTCGAACGACTTGTGATTATTAGAGGTACGAGGAGTAAATTTGAGCGTTTTTTCAGAAATGAGCGCGACACCGCCACCCTTTTTCAACGTGCGTGCTAAATGGCTGCTCTCGTAATCTGGGGGAGAAGCATAATTTAGAGCTAAATACTCATCCGGGCGTAACCACGTTTCACAGAGACCAATACAGTTAAGTTTATAATCGCGAATAATATTATCTACAAGTAAAGCTTTAGGAGCGAGTGATCTAACATTCAAAAGACCAAATTTTAGCTTTGAATCATTTGACTTAGCTGTAGCCTTTGTGGAGATCGTCACGAGATGCCGGTTGTGTGCGTTGGGCTTCGGGTGTCGGTTGACTCGCAGAATCGACGAAGAAATGATGGTTGGATTAGACAGATCTTCATGTCGTTGTTCCATCAACTTCACACGCTTCCCTGCACGACATCCTCGCTTCTGTTTTCTATCTTTTCGCCGTCTTCGTCTCCGATTTTTCTTCTTTTTCTTCGGTGGAGCGGGAAAGCAGGGCGAACCCGAGTCCCTTTGGAGCTCATTTGGGATGTCGTGGGTGGTATAGAAAGTGCCCGAAAAGTCGAAATTTAGACACCCACCTAGTCGGATGAGCTCCTCCCGACTGTAGGTCTTATTGGCCACGCATGTATCCAAAAAGGAAAGCAGGAGGACAGTGGTAAATAGTAGGATAGCCGGATAACAATCAGCCGCAACGAAAATACGCGCTGCCATGTTGGAAACCGGAACCGGAAAAAATCAACATTTAGTTTTTTTGTGGGTTAAGGCACAAAAAAATGAAGTGACATCCACCTTTGTATCAGTAAGGGAGGCCTCCACATTTCTACAACAGAACTGAGCAGTTGTTTTCAGTGGCAGATACAGTGGAGTGTCATCCGCATAGCAATGGGAATTAATATTATCACCAAGCGGAAGCATACAAATACTAAAAAGAAGAGGACCACGTACAGAGCCCTGTGGAACGCCAAAGGGGACATCAGAATGCTTAGAGGTCAGATTGCCATCGATAAACACATTGGGTCCTGTCTGACAGGTACGACCTACACCACGAGAGTACTTTTCCTGAGATACCGATGCATTTTTCCAGACGAACAAGTTGTGGTCCAGAGTATCAAAAGCAGCGCTGAGATCCAGCAGCACTAGCATTGAAGAGGCACCGTAATCAATTGCTAAGAGGAGATCATTGGTTACTTTAGCCAGGGCTGTCTCAGTAGAATGCTCATTTAAAATGTCATCCCGGATGAGTCAAATCTTTTTTTACAGAATACCATAAATTCATTTGCAGAAAGAATAAGTAGAACTATTTGGGTTAAGCCGCCGTCTACTAAGTTCTCCCATTGTGTCAAACACAAATTTCGGATGATTTTTATGTGCAGCAATAATCTTAGAGAGAAAGGGTGCTTTAGCTGAGGCAAGAGCTACTTTATATTTTTCATAGTTTACAGCGTCAATAAATGATTTTAATCATGGCCAACCGTTTTCAAAGTTTGTCACATACAATGCTTAGTTTTTCTCTTTTTCTTAGGCGGTCGCCAGTGCAAGCGTCCGGTGAAGGCTTTGGAGTCCTACGACACGGAGTCGCGCTCATGGACGTCTCTTCCTAATCTATCGTGCAAGCGCTCTTACGCTGGCGTGCTCTGGGATGGAGGGAGGCTTTGCTTGCTGGGTGGCCTACGCCAGGGAGCCGGGCACCAGGCCTCCAAGTTTACCGACAACGTTAACATTTTTGATTGTAAGAAAGGTATGGAAATTGAGAAAATATGCAAATAACGCACACAAAAAACATTCGCTTAGCGTTAATTTCCAGCAGGTTCAAAATTTGGATTGTGAGAAAGGTATGCAAACAGCTTAACAATTGCAACAAATCCACATATGGTTAGTTTAACGCTAGCCGCTAGCGATATCAACGTTTTTGATTATAAGAAAGGTACGGGCATCGAGAAAATATGCAAAAAACGTGCACAAAAAAAACTTTAAAAATTAAATTTGGATTGTGAGAAAGCTTAAAAATTGCAAGAAATCCACATATAGTTAGTTTAGCGCTAGCGACGTCAACATTATTGATTGTAAGATAGGTACGCAAACCGATAAAATATGCAAAAAACGCACACAAAAAACGTTACCTGAGCGTTAATTTCCTGCAAGTTCAAAATTTTGATTGTACGAAAGGTATGCCAACAACTTAACAATTGCGACAAATCCACATATAGTTAGCTTAGCGCTAACCTCTAGCGACATCAACATTTTTGATTGTAAGAAAGGTACACAAACCGCTTAAACGCAATAAATCCACATACAGTTATTTTAGCATTAGACGCTGCAACGTCAACATCTTTGATTATAAGAAAGGCACCATAATCGTTAAAACATGCATGAAACCAAACACATAAAAGCGTCAGTTGCTAGCAACGTCAACATTTTTGATCATAGAAAAGGTGCAGAAATGGATAAAACATACCCCAAATCCAAATTGCCGCAGTTAGCAAAGCGTTATGCTAGAAACGTCAACGTTTTTGATGGTAAGAAAGGCAAGAAAACGGATAAAACATGCAACAAATCCACATACACACAGTTAGCTTAGTGTTAGCTACCAACAATGACAACATTTTTGATTATAAGAAAGGTATGGAAACGGCTGCAACATGCGACAAATCCAGAAACACGCACTTAGCTTAGCATTAGCCAGCAAAAATGTCCATATTTCAACTGGAAGAACGATACAAAAACAAATAAAACACTTTAGCGTGCATCCCGTGACCTTAGCGTAAGCTGCCAAAAACGTAAACTACGATCGTAAAATGGGCTTGAAAACTGCGTAAACCTACAACGTAGCCTCATACAGTTAGCTTAGCACTAGCCACCAAAAATGTCCAAAGTTCAACTGGAAGAACGGTACAAAAATGGATAAAACATACAACGCGTGCATCCCATGACCTTAGCGTTAGCTGCCAAAAACGTACGTTCGTAAAACAGGCTCAAAAACTGAAAACGTACAACGTATCTGCATACAGTTAGCCTATCCTTAGCTGCCGAAAACTTCATCATTTTTGATTGTAAGAAAGGTACAGAAATGGCAACGACATGCAACAAATCCACATACAGTTAGCTTACCGTTAGCTGGCCAAAACAATTAACTTTGATTGTAAGAAAGGTACAAAAACAACCAAAACAAATCTACATACACACACTAAGCTTAGCGTGAGCCACCAAAAATGTCAAGAAAATTGCTCAAACGTACATCAAAATTAGATTAGTGTTAGCTGCAAACAATGTCAATGTTTTTCATGGTAAGAATGGTACGCTAACCGCTTGTCCATACAAACACACTTAGCTAAGCATTAGCGGCCAACAACGTCAAAAACATGCACATACAGTTAGCTTAGCGTTTACATGGACAAAACATCAAAATGTATCACAAATTAGTACTACAAAAACAATCTCCCTCCTTCTAAAGACTAAAGTTTACCAAACTTTATCTGGAGGAACTGCATCCTTATAAAATCTTTCTTAAAATTTTTCTTGTTTTTCAAGAAAGCTAACAAAAAAATCAATCAAGCCATTTGATATATTTCCCTGTTGTACCTCATGAGCGGATAAAAAAAAGAAAGCAATGTTCATCTTCTGCCACCTACTGATATGGATGAATGCGACCGATAACTGAAAGAAACGAAATGCGTATTGTTTCTGCAAAGATGAAATGGAGCGATTTTCGGAGGCGCATTAGACAAACATAGCGATTATGATATCAATATTTTCATATTTACGAAAATAAGGAACGCGGTGTGTCGCATTTCTCCAATTTGAAAATAAATTAGATGTGAGATGAGCTGCAGATGGGAACCGGGCAAGCCGGAATTACACGTTTGTGAAAACAGGTGGCCACAAAATGCGTCTTTTTGCATAAAAGATATCTTGTCCTTCACTTTTTTTCTCGATTTTGTGATCATAACCTAAATAACCGTGCGGCCGCCGTCTGCCTTTTTGTCTTTTTTAATGGTATTTTTGAATCCTCGATCACCGGGAAATACAAACACAAAACTATTTGTGCTTCGTAATATGGCATCCGAGGTGAGGATAGAAAATAAAAGAACGAAAAAAACCTAATGCACGGAGGGCAACAGCAGAGAAAAAGGACTAGAAGAACCACAGGACCTCCACAAACCTAGAAAGAGCAGATAGAGTAAATATGCGCGTTGCAGTGGCTAGATCCTGTAAGGTTTTAACATTTCTTAGGCTGCAATCTGACTCCAAGACACTTCATGTGTCTTGTCCAAACCCTTACAGTTGGAGCATGTCCAGAAGCCGGAGAAGTTATTGAGCCGAGTATAGTCCACATATCAATTTATTTAGCCGAATCAAATAGTTGAACAAATCAGGTCTCTGTCTGTGCCAATTTTACAATCGTATGCAGGAGAGGACAGGGGCTTCTGGGTTGCCCCTTTTATGCTACATGGGCTGAACTGTTCACGCCCCATAATCAAGCCTCTGGCTGATTAGTCCGCCCTGTGTTGATGCAATTTTCCCAATCGTCCTTTGAAGCATTGGGAGAAGGGTGACAGGTCATCGCCCTTGTGATTAAGTCATTGTTATCTACACAAACAGGAAGAAAAGGCGCATTCCGAGGCAAAGTGCGGTTAAAGACAAACCTCTTATAGTTTGCCCTCAAACACTGAAGTCAGATTTTAGAACAAGTATATTTGACTTTACGTAAAATAAAACAGTGTATAAAATAGTACATAACTTCATTCCCCACACACGAGACGCCTGAATGCATTCTTTTAAAAACGAGAAAATACCTAGATCAAGAAATAAACTTGCACTGGACAGTAAAGTTAAGAGTCCAAGGCGAGGGTTGGAACAGGCATCAGGTCATTACAGCAGGCAGGTTAATCAATCTGGCATCGCTGGGAAATCCTTTTTTCTAGTTAAAGAAATGTATAGGCTCCTTTTTGGACATTGTTTTCTCATCTTGTTTTTGTTTTTTCTCTCCTGTTTGAAAAGTTTTTTTTCATTTGTTCTTTCTTTTGAATTTTCGATAACGCACGGGGGCAAAAGTCAACACATTTCAAATGCAAGCCTGAGAAAATAAATAAGTCGAAGGTATTTTGTGAATTTTTAACAGTGTGGCCTGCTTTAGTTTTCGTTTCCGATTTTCTCCTCCAGGTTCGTGGCTGAAATCGGACGAGACGCCGTCCCTGAGGACCAAAAGAGCCGATTTTGTGGTGGCTTCGCTGCGGGGACGGATGGTCGTTGCGGGAGGACTCGGTAAGAAAACGATTATTATTTTATCTTATTTCCATTTTTTACAAGTCCAGTACACCCCCTGGATACAGCGACCCCATCTGATGGCGGTTTTACTCTCCCAACAAGCTTGAATTTGTTGCGCTCAAGATTTGCATTCATGCTAAAGGGAGACGCAAAACCATGCTAACCATGGAAAAGGAAAACTGTGAAGTTTCCCATATGCTTTTAGGTCACAAGCCATCCGCACTGGCCACGGTCGAAGCTTTTCACCCTATAAAGAAAAAGTGGGAAAGTTTATCGTCCATGGCCTTTCCCCGATGCTCCGCCTCCTCCATCGTCATTCGCGATCGACTGCTGGTGGTGGGCGGAGTCGACCAGGTAAGCCTCTAGTATTCTCTAAGTATTCTATCGTTGTAATTGTGAAATGATAATAATAATGTAATGTTTATTGAAAGTATTGTTAGATACTTTAATCAAAACATGACACAAAACTAATGCTGAGAGTGAGCATGGCCAAATTTGGTCACCTTACGCCCCCTCCTCTAAGAAAATTTGAAAAATCTATCTCTGCCAACCTTTGCTTAAAAGTTTGCACCGAATTTGCACTAACAACCCGGTCAGGCAAAATAAATCCAAATTTTTGGTATCCTGAAAGAAATAAAGTTTCCGTGCAAGTTGCTGGTAGGTCTAGGCACCCGTAACTTATATCTGTGGCCACGTAAACCATCAACATGACAGAACTCCAAAAATTGATCAAAGGGCACATTGATCATTCCATGTAGTACTTTGAACACAAAAATTAAATCAAGTAGAATTGTGCAGAGCTCCAAAAAGTCCAAGTTCAGCCTTTGTAGTCTTTCCGGATATGACACATTGTGCATCCCAGGTATCCGCTTCGTATACCGACGTTGAACTCCTTCCAGTAGGTTTATGTCTTTGAGTAAGTAAGGGTTCCACACAACGCTATTATATTCTAACCCGGGTCTAACATACACGCAAAACATTCGAACTTAGAATGCTGGGTTCTTGTAAAAATGTATGTAAATGTTTGATGCTACTTTATTAGCTTTGCAGTTATCCATTCAAGCAGTTTTCCACTAATACCATAACATTTCAGTTTTTGTAAAAGCTTGACATGAGACACTTTATCAAAAGCCTTGCAAAAGTCTAAGTAAACAACATGAACAGCCATATTGCGAACAAAAAACATACTGGTACTATTATTCAAATGAGCTATCAAGTTAGTAGAATGTCCGAACCTAAACCCATGTTGCTTAAACGTAAAAAGATTGGGCGGCAGTAGCTCAGGAGGTAGAGCGATCGTTTTAGGATTAAGGGATCCCAGTTCGAATCCCGGCTTGTCCGTGTTACATGCCGAAGTGTCCTTTGTAAAGACACTGAACCCCCAATACCCCCAATAAGCAGGTTAGCGCCTTACATGGCTGCACAGATCACGGCTGCTATTGGGAAATGTGAAGCACAATGTAAAGCGCTTTGGGAAGTCATTGACTTGAAAAGCGCTATATAAATGCAGATCATTTCATTTCATTTCATTTCATTTCATTGTGCTCCTGTATAAATTCCCATATGGCATCTGAAATAATTCTCTCAAACACTTTACAGACGCAGCTAGTCAAGCTAACTGGTCTATAAAAAAGATGAAACTTTTCAATCTGAATACATGACGTACTGTTGCCGAGATTCAAATCGAAATACTTTTTTCCTGATTGGCAGCCGTTTTACATTTCGTTACATTTTGTTGTCATTTCGTGATTGATTCTGATTTGACCTCGTTATAGTGTATACTTCTAAAATCGGTATTTTTCAATTGAAATGAGAAAAAAGATCATTAGAACTATATGCTTTTTAAAACTACATTTTGACGCGAGTTTTTAGCAAAATTTGATTTTTTTTTCTTCGTTTTTTATTATTTTTTTGTAAACATTTATTAATTGTAATATTTCTATGAATTAACAAAATGATCCGAGACAAAATATTGCATTAAATTTGACATATAAACATATATTAGGAACGATTACTTATTACAGTGGCTTGCGAAACCATTTGGCCCCCTTGAACTTTGTGACCTTTTGCCTGATTTCAGACTTCAAACATCAAAATATAAAACTGTAATTTCTTGTGAAGAATCAACCTATTGGCTATCCCCTATTGGCTATGTGTCATCTGCAGCTAACTAGCTTTCTCTTATTGGTTATCTTCTCCCCGCATGATGACGTGTCGGCTCCTCCCATGGGCGTGCCAAGGTTCTTGTTTTGTGCCCAACAATCTCTGGTTGTCCTGCACCCACGCCTCCTGTTATCAGAACTGTACTAGACAAAACATCCCCACTTATGCGTTCCACACAGCCTGCCCTGACCTTTTATTGTACATTGAATTAAAGCACAGTTTGTAAATATCTTTATTACATTAAACTGAATACTTGTAACTTGTTGTCAATCGTATAAAATCCTTTATAGTCAAATGCATAAAATCCTTTACCATTTTGTTCTTTTGTCCCTT
Source organism: Urocampus carinirostris (assembly GCF_059441175.1). NCBI lineage: Eukaryota > Metazoa > Chordata > Actinopteri > Syngnathiformes > Syngnathidae > Urocampus > Urocampus carinirostris. The sequence continues at coordinate 7,457,209 of NC_142354.1, read as the reverse complement.
TATTCTTAGTTTTACTGACTTGATATTGCATACAGAGATTTCAAATTATTTTTATTTAATTGTTTATCTGTGTTGTGGTAGGGTGTTTGGATCGTTTCATCTCTTATATTTTGACTCAATATCTCACTTGGATTCTTATTGTTCACAAGGTTATTCGTTTTGCTTTTGTATTCGTTTCTTTAGCACAAAAAAGGCAAAAGAAAACACAAAACGACAAGTAAAAGTCTCCAATTGGATTTTTATTTTTGTTCTTTCCATTTTGTAGGTTCCCATCTCAGCCCACGAGATACTTTACATCAAAGAAGAAGAGTATTTGTAATTAGTCTTCATCTCTGATCGCACTCTTCGCTGTGTGACGCAATACCGCCCCCTCTTGGATTTTTAGAGAACTGCAAGCTACGCTGAGGAACTCGAGGCAGGGATGAAGATTCGTTTTTAATTTAGCTTTTTTGCGGAAGTCTTTCTAGCGCACCGTTGGGGTTGTTTATTTTTGTATCTTAGTATATCGGTATTATAAGCACTTTTATTCAAGGGAATGATTTAAATTCATGATTTTTCTCCGTGTGCAATAATGGATGGCTTCAACTCCATATAGATAACGCAATGTTTTTTATAGTGATCATGCATTTGCACTAAAGCTGTACAGTAGAGCCCACCTCCTCACTGTACGGTGTGAAATAAAACGTTTTGTTCGTGGATTGATTAATCCATGTGATAAATATATAAGTGAGACTTCCTATATGTTTTATGTCCCCCGCAATACAGCGTCCTCGCCTTATGTCATTTTCACTTTACGGTGTTTTTATGATATATTGATTGTTAGGATATAGGGCAGCATGGCGGCGCAGTGGTTAGTGCGTGTGCGGCACAGTTCTGAGGTCATGAGATTGAACTTTCCTTCGTGGAGTTTGCATGTTCTCCCCGTGCTTGCGTGGGTTTCCTCTGGGCACTCCGGTTCATTGGCCGACCCAAATTGTCCCTAGGTGGGAACGAGCGAGCGAATTGTGTGTCCCCTGCCCACTGTCCGACGATAGCAGGGATGGGCTCCAGCACCCCCGCGACCCTACTGAGGATAGGAAGTGCAGATAATGGATGAATTGATATTAGGATATGATAACTATATAAGTGACAGCCATACATGTCTTCTGACACCAGGAAAAGGCCCAAAAGATGAAGCCCATAGTGATACAGCAGACCACCAGGATACGGCCTTTCGCCTCAAAACGTTTTCACCTTATGTTTTTGAATACCGTTTTTTTTCAACATTCTCCCCACTATACGTTGTCAAGACCAAATATTCCCACATGCCTGAAAATGTATCCAATTTAAACAAATTTACAGTTTGTCTCTTAAGATGGCAGCCTGCTATGGGTTGGTGCCATTTAAGATGATGCTCTGCTATCGGTTTGGGTCATCATCAAAAATGCCGATGTACTATCAGCTGAACTACTTCCCACGATGCTCTTTCTCTCTTGTGGTTTTATTTTGCTTTTTAAACTAACGTAACGCATAAAAAAAGACAAATATTGTTGATGCAAGCACAAAATGTGTTTTGTTATGCTAGCGCTAACGCTTAAGTTTTTCATAATTTCTGTGCTTTTTTTTTATAACGTAGAATTTCATGTCACAAGCTGGAATTTGTTTACCTATTGGTCCCAAGACTGAGAGTGATGCCAAATGGAGAGGCATAATATAGGATAACCATGGAAACAAAGCTTATGATATGAATGAAAGGTAAAAAAGACACTTCAATGGCTACTCTCATCAAGTTACATGGCTGTAAATGATCGTATTAGCTAATATAGCAATTTCACTTTGCTATTCCCACCTCAAGACCGATTTATGGTGTATCCTGGTGGCTTTATTGTATCCTACACTTTTGTTACTTCTGTCGAGCGATTGTAAAACAAATCTTACAGCAATATTTATGATATTTTCTACAGTGTTCCATAATAAATTTGATGGCAGGTTACAGTAAGCAAGAGGGATCCCTTGAAAATGGAGGATGAAGTTCCTTCGTTATGAATTCAAGAACTAAGATGGTAGAGCGCCCGCTCCGAGACTGGGAGGTCGCTGGTTCAAGCCTCGGCCGAGTCATACCTAAGACTTACAACATTGGTACTCATTGCCTCCCTGCTTGGCGCTCGGCATTAAGGGTTGGAATTGGGGGGTTTGGTCACCTAATGACTAAAATGGCTGCGCCCTGTTTGGCTGCGGCTGCATCGGCTCGCTACATTTTAACTGTACGGGTCAGGTGTATCGACATTTCGTTCTGTGTGCATGGTTACAAAAAATTACAACAAAAGTAAATTATATTCTATTCTAATAAATCAAGTATTCTTTGCCCTATTTTTAGGCCCTTTTGTGTCAGAGTTCCTATTTGCTTCGTCACAGCATTCCCTTTTGGTCGTCGTCAGAAGTGAGTTTTGCATTTCTATCCACCAGGTGGCAGTCATGTCGCGCAAAAGTGACGTCACACGGCACATGCTTTTTAAATTGGGAGAATATTTGCAATATTAAGTATACGCTCCTCGTATTCTCTTTTGATATAATTTGTATGCTTTTACTGCCGTGGCATTTTTACCAGATGCGAATCTACACATTATTGCTAAATATTTGCTTTTATTGAAATAGTAAATGGCCCAACACGATCAAAGATGTATTGTTCTGTATTTAGGGGCCGGTCACACAGCCGTTTGCGGCTGAATCACGGCTAAAATTTTGCGGGTTTTTTTTTTGCCCGTGGTTGCCCGCAATGGAAAATGCGCAAAATTGGCCAACCCGCTGTTCATCGGTGGTATGCCCGCAAAACAGACGCCGGCGACTGTTCCGCTTCCTCATCGCGTCATTTCTGCGTCATTTTCTCGTGTGGACCACGGGTATAAAAGCTCCCGAGCCGGTGTTGTGCCACAATCCGACTCCTACGCAACACCCCCACCCCCCACTCCCTCGCATGAACGCGCATTTTTCATCCGCGTTAACAAACGCATTTTGTAGAATACGATCGCACTTTATTGTTTAAATAAACGAGTTATATAGACTAAGATCTCCCAATTGTTATAATTAGCTCGCTTTATTGTTTTAATAAGCGTTTTATATAGAATAACATCGCTTTTGTTGGAAGCACAGCAGAATGCGCGTTCACGCCAGGGGGGGAGGATTTTATATACGGTGTGCATTACCGTTCGATTACGTTCACAACAAAAACAAAGACGGAATGGTTTAAGTTGTATTACATTCCCAACAAATGCAAGACGAAGTGGTTTTGGTTATATGTTCGCCATCACATTCCCTAAAAGTGAGATAAAACGAGGTAAAAGTGGTTGTAGTAGCGAGGGGATGCATTTCTCGGATAACACCGGGCTGTAGAAATCATAACCACTCAAGACACAGTCCCGTGAAGATCAAGATTTCAAGCTATGGCATCATTTTTATTTTATTATCTGTCAAGAAAGAAATGTCAAGAAATAAAAATGGATTAAGACGAGGTCACTACGCTGACGGGGATCCATGTTCACCCCCTTGACGTCTCGAGCACAACTGACGTGTGCTCGGCAAATCGCGCTGTATATACGCGGAGAAAGGCGTTTGACTGTCACACGCGTAACACGCTAATTTCACGTAATAATACCGCGATACAGGCGCAGAACATGCTATTACCATGCTCCACCCACGATTACCCGCTGAAATTTCCCGTCCTACCCATGTGTAACCACGCCCTGGCCGCGGCCAGAGCACGTCGTTCCGCGTCATTTCCGCGTCATTACCTCGTGTTGACCACGTGTGCGGCACGCGGTTTAACACGTGCTCAAACTTTTGAGCAGCTCAAAACTTTTTCGCGCGGCCAACTGCGTGTGAATTTCCGACCGCGAGTAAAGCACTGCTGTATCTCGTCTATATGGCGGTCTCAAAACGTCCAACAGCGCCCAACAGTGTCTGCTTCACGGCCAGAAATTTCTGGCCGTGGTTCAGCCTCGGTACGCTCATGAAAGGCTGTGTACCCGCGCTCTGAAGAATTGAACAGCGCAAAACTTGATCGCGCTGCCACCCGCGCGCGAATTTCCGACTGCGTGTTAAGCACCGCTGAATCTCGTCTGTATGGCGATCTCAAAGCGTCCAATAGCGTCCGCCTCACAGGCAGAAATTTCTGGCCGTGATTCAGCCGCAAATGTCTGTGCGACCGGCCCCTAACAGGGCAAAGAATAAATAGGTGCATCAAAAATAAATCTCCTATTTGAGCATCCCTAAAATCCGGCTGGTTACTCCCATGTCATTGAAATCAACGTCGTGAAAAGAATAGAAGATATACATAATCTGCCATCTGATATTTTTTTGTATTCATGCTAGAAATTGGCTTTATTAATATTTTTTCGTTGTTACTATTCAATATTGGTGAATTTGAATCCGCATTGCGATCCTTGATTTCCTTTCTCGATTTGAGGCCAGTCAAACATTTGAAAAAAATTTGAATACTGTCTTTTATCTTTTTGGGGGTTTCAGTTTGCATTTAGTGTCACATTTGGAGCAGTGTTAGTCTTTAAAGGGACCGTGTGTAATATTTAGTGCCTCTTAGTGCTACGAAAAACTTCAATCTAGTCATTGGGTTTCATAAAGCGAATGAGCAAAACATGTGCAGGGTTATTTTTTTTGCTAGCTATTTTCGTTACATTTTTAGCTGTGCAGGTTTTTTTTTTGCTAGCTATTTTCGTTACATTTTTAGCTATTTAGTAAGCTATTTACCTAGCTTTTTACATTTTTTGCATGATATTTTTTACTGTTTTAGCTAGCTATCTAGCTCCAATTTAGTTTACCTGTGTATGAACTTTACATTACAATATTGTTATCATTTACATAATCATATTTGGCATTTGGATTCGATGTAATCAGAGTTACAAATTTAATTTTCCATATTTTTCTTAACATATTTCCGCTCCTACACAAATATTTTATGAAGATGATGTTATTTTGTTGTTGTTGTTGTGCTCTGTACAGCCCTTTGAGACTTTTTGTGACAGAGGGCGTCACAAATAAATATGACATGACAAATAGAATTTGGGGCCATTTTAAGCGCAACTCTGAAAAAACAACAAGATTGTTGTTCTCATCCGGCAGGTGACGCTGTGGTGCTCCCTTTGAGCATCACTTCCGGTGCTTGACTTTTTAGTTTAACTCATTTTCGTTTTTACTATCTTATGTCGGGCAGCACGGCGGCGCAGTGGTTAGCGCATGTGCAGCACAGTTCATGTCTTGGGAACCTCCTGCGTGGGTTCAAATCCAGCTCCAGACTTCCTGTGCGGAGTTTGTATGTTCTCCTCGTGCTTGCGTGGGTTTCCTCCGGGCACTCCGGTTTCCTCCCACATTCCAAAAAAAACATGCATTTCAGGTGAATTAGCCGGTCCAAATTGTCCCTAGGTGAGAATGAGCGAGTGAGTTGTCTGTCCCCGTGTGCCCTGCGATTGGCTGGCACCCAGTTCAGGATGTCCCCTGCCCACTGCCCAATGACTGCTGGGATGGGCTCCAGCACCCCCGCGACCCTACTGAGGATAAGCGATGCAGCTGATGAGATAAGACTATCTTATGTCATATGGACACGCTGTTTCTTTATATACGTATACATGAATTTAGTTTCAAAAGGTTGTGCTCACATTTTTTTTGTATCATAACACATTTTTTTTTGTTTAATGTTTACAATTGGAGTCACATCATGGAAGAATAATGCTGATATCAGGAAGGGTGAGTAAATTGGCATCTCGTTAATCTCATTTCATTTTCCCCATACATGTATATTTATTTATAATGTTATTAATTGATACAGTATGTATATTACTATAAGACTATTTGTGACTTAATTTAGAGTTTTTTGTTGCTGCTAAATGTGATTTCACTTATTTTCATTGCACTATTTTTATGTCGCACTATTCCTCGATTGTTATCACTTAGCCAGTTTTTAAGCACTACGTTGTCATTATTATTATTTTTTGCCTATTCATCCTGACAGTCTTTTTTTTCTTTGTTTTAAAAGTCTTTATATGAAACGTTTTACCCCGGAGTACCAGTGTAGCAGCAAGATGCCAAACAAACATGATGGGGACTGCTAGTTTGGGATTCCACGATATAAAAGAAATACACATTTCTCCACCTATTATTTTTTATATAAATTAATATTCATATGATAGTTTATGTATTTTCTTGCCTGAAACTGGAGGCAAAAGAATACCTGCGCTGGTCAGAAGTCAGAGGAAAAGAAAGCCGTCGTAGCTGATACTTGTTGTTATGTTGTGTGTTGTCTGTGTGCCAGAATACGAGAAAAAAAACTCGAGTGACCGTAAATTGACGTTTTACAGGTTGCTTGCATTTAAGTGAAAAGATTGGACCGAGGCACTCGTCAATTATGCTCAGGTTTGCAGCGCACACTTCATATCAGGAATTAGAAATCAAACGTTTATGCTGCTATCGAGTCCATACTACTTGTTAGAGCGGCAATGTATTTTGTTATTTTTTTAGCTTCAGCTAAGTGCGAGCGTGTAGCCTATTTACCATCAGGAAATGCTTCCCCTAAACAAAAACAACAAACTGGCATTCAGGCTGCACGCTAACAGTTAGCCGAAACAAAAGAAAATAAGATATTTTGCCGATATAATACGTTATATGGACTCGATAGCAAGAAGCATAAATGTATAAATTCTCTTACCTAATATATAGTGTGCGCTGCAAACATGAGCATATTCGATGATTGCCTCAGTCCAATCTTTTCGCTTTTGTTGGGAATTAATTATCAAAATGTACCGTTTACCAAATTGTTCGAATTAGTTATCTGACTCCATTAACCAAACACAACCTACATTCACCCAACAATTCATGCGCGCTCATTCCTCGAGAGAAAAATGACCAGGAAGCCAACATTTCCACACGGGGGCGGGTGTTTATTTTTCCTAACAGAAAAACTAAGTGTACTCAGGAAACGGCCGAAGTAGTGACATTGGATTGTGTGTGAAGCCTTCTTCTGAAGCCCCTTAGCTTTCTCTTATTGGCCCACGTCTCCCCGCAAGATGGCGTCTCGGCTCCTCCCATGAGCATGCCAAGGCGCTGTTTGCGCCCAACGATCTCACAACACAGCGCCTTGTCGTCAGCAAATCCACGAGTCCTGTTTTCAAAATTTCCTAGACAAAATATTATGCATTTCAAACAGCCTGCCCTGACATTGAACTAAAGCCCAGTAAGTGAATATCTTTATTGCATTAAATTGAGTCAATCGTATAAAATCCTTTATAGTCAAATGTATAAAATCCTTTAATTTTCTCCCTTTAACCATAACTCTACTCTTTTTTCTTTGATGGGGAGTTTCCAGTGTGATCCTGGAAAACTACAATTTAGGATCATTAACGTTTTTTTCTCCCATTCTGGCACAAAATCACACGGTGTGACGATAGCTTTATTTTCCTCTGTCCCCTTAAGTATTTGTTAATTGCAGGTGCAGACGACGATAAAATCCTTGAAACGAGTTCCTTCTCCTCTACGGGAAGACAAAAGTACTTGAGAGAAGTACTACTTATCGAGGAAAGTGTCTCGTTCAAATTTCCTCGAGGGAGACGACACCCGACGACAGTGGTCACGTCCTGATTGGACGATTTCTTGGAGGGCTTTCACAATTCTTCATTTTTCTTCAAATGTTCTTCCCAGGGATATCTGTAATTTTGCATATTTCGGATATTTTATTCATGACCGTATTTTACGAACTAAAAAAACCAAAAATGGCCATACATTTGCTGGTGCACCTTTCTTCCACAAAATACTGCCAATAAAATTGGAAATGCATCATAACCACGAAATGCTCCTTAACCCTTGAGGTTAGAAATAACTACACTCCAGGTATTTTAACCATGTAATGTCCACACTGTTGGGAATTAACTATCAAAATGTACCAAATTGTTCCAATTAGTTATCTGACTCGATTAACCAAACACAACCTACATTCATCCAACAATTACGCACGCTCATTTCTTGAGAGAAAAATGTTCAGGAAAGCCGACATTTCACACGGGGGCGGATGTTTATTTTTCCTAACAGAAGAACTAAGTGTACTCCATCGATGACGGCTGAAGAAGTGAAGTTGGAGTGTGTGTGGGAAGCCTTCTTCTGAAGTCCTTTAGCTTTCTCTCATTGGCCCACAAGACTCCTCCCATGGGCGTGCCAAGGAATTGTTTGCGCCCAACGATCTCACAAGACAGCGCCTTGTCATCAACAAATCCACGAGTCCTGTTATCAAAATTTCCTAGACAAAATATTATGCTTTTGGAACAGCCTGCCGTGACTTTGAATTACAGCCCAGTCAGTGAGTCAATCGTATAAAATCCTTTAACGCCTTTGCGGTGTCATAAATGAGTCATTTCTGATTTCTTCTTCTCTTTTTTTTTTAACTTCCAAACACTTATTGTTAAGGGGGACCTTAGGCGGTCTACTCGTGTTCCCAAGAGCCAAGAAGAAATCTGCAGGTTGGAGAGCGTTCTCCATTGGGGCCCCAGTCCTGTGGAACGTTCTGCCCCCTGAGATTCGATCGGTAACCTCAGTGGAAGTGTTGAAAAATAGGCTTCAAACACACTTAGATTCAATAGGTTATGATGGTTCTGCTTTTTTTGACATTCGACGGGGGCTGGATTAGATCATCCAATGAGCTGGGTACAGCCCGCGGGCTGTCTTGGGACTAGAGTGGTTGCTGGTTGATTCCTGGCTTTTTTGGGCACTAAACCTGTAATGTCCCCGATAGGCAGGTCGGCGCCATGCGTGGCTAATTCTGCTATGGGTGTGTTAGTGTGTGTGTGGATGGGTAAAGTGTGAAGTACATTGAAAAGCAATCGTCTTGGGACCAAAGCTGTTGCAGGTTTGATTCCCGGCTGTCATGATTGCTGCTACGGGGCACCTTCGACTGCCCCGTTGGCGCCAACAGCCACGGGACCTGATTGGCTGTTGGACTACTTTTAAACTTCTGTCTTCCGAAAGGAAGCCGTCAGAACATCTGCGAACCTATGCTCTCAGCTAGGCAAGCTTTTGTACTCTCCGACACTATCCTGCCCTGTTTTCTTGCTTGATACCTGTTGCCGACCTCTTTTCTGGACCTGTTTCTGTTTTGCTCCTCCATCCTGGCCATCGACCTGTTTTCCTCGCTGTCAACGACTACCCTCGCTCAACACGGAAGTGCCACTTCCGCGTTCCTGCTATCTGCTATCCGTGACCGACGATTATCGAATCGTGGATGCAAGTCCTGTTCTCCTTCTTAATAAAACTGAGTAAAACTAACGCTATTGGGTTCCATCTCCGTTCCTGGTCTGTGACACCAGCTATTCCAAGTTAAATCTTAAAGTATCCTTGGGCGTGACACTCAACCCTTAATGCCCGCGATAAGCAGGTAGGCTGACTCCGCTATTGCCGGTTTGTGCGAATGGGTCAAGTGCGAAGTACATTGTAGAGTGCTCATCCTGGAACCGAGAAGTTACAGGTTTGATTCCTAGCTCATTTGAGTTATGTGTCAAAGGGTCCTTGGGCAAGACACTGACGCCCTAATGCCCTCGTGAGCAGATAGGCGCCTTACATGGCTGATGGCCTCTATCTGTGTGTGTGTGTGTGTGAATGGGTAAAGTGTGAAGTGTATTGTAAAGCGCTTTGGAGGTACTCAGTGGCTGGAAAAGCGCAATAGAAATGCAGTCCATTGATGGATCTGCGGGGAAAACTCAGTGGCGTTGGGAGTGCTTCGAGATATTCCACACAGTCATTGAAAATTCCAAATAACTTTATTTGAAGAAAATAAGCGGCAAACGTTTTCCTTGCCGTTTTGTTTTCTCTGCCGTCTGAAGGAACAAAAAAAAAAACATCCTTAGAAGGAGTTTTCCCCGCAAGCCTTCACCTTAGCCCGGTCTTACCAAATTCAGGAGCTCCTCCGTATCCGATCGCTCCGGACGGACGTGACGTTTTCTCTGTAAGTTCCTCGATAAATATCGGAACGTCCCTTGACGAAACTCTGGTCCCTGCGGGAACAAATCCCCGGTGAGTCACCGCCTTTCCACAATGGCCGCAAAGAAAATCATTTCCTCTTTCGGATTTTTCGGCGAAACCTACTCCAGACGTTTTCCCATGATGGTCTGGAGGAACTTCCTGGCCGAGATTTGGCCCAAGACTTTCCGGTAACTGTTTGTGAAGATGGCGTCGGCGTGACGGCCTAGACTGAAAACCACAAAATGGAATGGAGAGAAAAGGAAAATTAGTCCCCATCCCTTCTGATATAGAACCTTAGAATTGGTTTAGGTATAACTGACGAAATTCCGGCCCAGTTGGCAAAATCAACTGTCGAAAAGTAAGGCCTTTTAATGGATTTTAAGGTTCTGTTTATTGCAGATTTATTCATCCATTCATTATCTGCACCGCTTAACCTCAGTAGGGTCTCGAGGGTGCTGGAGCCCATACCAGCTGTCTTCGGGCAGTGGGCAGGGGACACCCGCAACTGGTTGCCAGCCAGTCGCAGGGCACAAGGAGACACGCTCATTTCCAACTAGGGACAATTTGGTTAGGCCAATAGACCTGACATGCATGCTTTTGGAATGTGGGAGGAAACCCATGCAAGCACAGGGAGAACATGCAAACTCCACACAGGAGGTTCGATCTCATGACGTCAGAACTGTGCCGCATACGCGTTAACCACTGCCCCACCATGCTTCCCTGTTGTTGATTTATTTTCTCCCTATTCGGAGCTTTTGCCCTGGAAATGCCTGTGTACTAGTGATGCCAAGAGCCAAGAAGAAATCCAGAGGTTGGAGAGCCTTCTCCATTGGGGCCCTGGTGCTGTGGAACGCTCTGCCCTCTGAGATTCCATCTGCACCCTCAATGTTTCAATCTAGGCACAAAACACTCTTATGATGATCCCATTTGGCCTGACGGTCCTAGAAGGGATATGGGGTTTCTTCGTTCTCCTCATGCTGAGGTTTTGAGTTTTTCCTTGCTCTTCTGTAGGTTTTAGATCAGGGGAAAGTGTAATAATAGTCTGTGAGACTGGACCTGACACACCCTTGCATCGCTGTTAGTTGACTCAATGATTGCTCCCTGTGTAGAACATTGTAATGGGGTTAGGCGTAACTGATTGAATTATTTTTCTTTTTTATTCTTTTTCTTCTGTTTTCTATTGTTTCTTTCTTTTTTTCTCCATTCGTTTTTTTCTTCTGCTTTTTCTTTTTTTGCCAGTCAATTGAGTCTGAGACCCCTGACTCAGAGAAGGATATACTGTGGTTCAATTGAGCAGGAATTGAATCGGTTGAAAATGAAACGTGAAATAGTGAAATGGAATGACTCACCGTAAATCTTTTCTTTCTTGGGCAGATTCTTGGGCCTGTCGCGGATTCTCCAGAGAAGATGTTAGCAGGATGGACGTGTCCCTCTGCCCGAACCTTCAAAAACAATGTCTAAGTCAGAAAGGTGAGACTCATCAGGGTCCCCCACCGGGACCCTGCCGGGCCCCCACGACTCACTCGTTCCCTTTTATAAATGTGTACCGGGTTTTATTGCTAGAGAGTAAGAAGCGTACAATAAAAGAATACAAGGCTTTTTTTTTCTTTATTTTATTTTGCCTTTCCCCCACTAGTTTCATATTTTTCTTTTATTCTGCCACTCTTGTCTCCTCTTTTAAATATTTTTTTCTTCCCGTTTTTAATTTTTCTTCCTGTTTTCATTTTTTCCTTTCTTTTTTCTGTTAATCTCCTGTTCAAAGATTTTCCATGTCCATTTGTGTTCATTCTTTTTCTTCTTTTCTCTATTTTCCTATCATTACCTCCTTTTAAACTTCTGTCCTCCTTTTTGCCATTTTTTTCTCATGTTTTTGTCGTTTTTGACTTTTGTGTCTTTTCCATTTTTCTTTCATTTTTGCTTTGTTCTAATTTTTCCAATTTCTTTCCTTACTTTTTGGACTCCTTTTTCATTGCCTTTTCATTTGTACCCTTTTTCCACCTGCCCTTTTTTCTCCTTTTCTTTTTGTTTTCTTCTTTTTTCTTGCCTTCAGTTTTTCGTGTCTTTTTACTTGGTATTTTTTCCTTTCTGCTTCCCTTTTTCAATTTTTTTCTTCTTTTTGCCTTTTTTGATTTTCTTCCTTTTCTTTCCTTTTCCTCTTTTTCCAATTATTTCCCTTTTATTTTGACTCATTTTGTCCCTTTTTACCCTTGTTTTTTCAATTTTTGTTCCCCTCTCCCCTTGTTTTTTAATCGATTAATTTTTCTTTTTTCTGACCCTTTTCCTCCACATTTTCTTCTTGGCTTTTCAAATACTTTCCTCCATTCAATGTTTTTCCTCGAATTCAGCAGTTATTAATGGCACACAAAGCAAATATGAATTCGTCTGATTGAAAAAGCAAAAGTCTTCTAGTATCCGTCACCAGAAGCAGGATTTTATCATTGTGGGTTGGAAAAATCGGCTAGCGTGCATCTCTTGTGAAAAAATGAATACAAACAAATATATAATTATGAGGTTAAGGGCAGTACATATTGATCAGAGATTTCATGTTCTTACCTGAGTAAGAGTAACCGTACCTGAAAGAAGGGTAGAGTGGGGAAGCTTCGGAGAAAGACAGCAGCATGCAGAAAAGGAAAAAGAAAAAAGATTTCTTCATCCTCGAACTTGTTCCGGGGAAAAAACGGACCACGAAGGGGGAACGACAAAACGAGGAAATTCAATTGGGAGAAAAAAAATATGGCACTTTTCTTCTATGAGTCTTGAAATGTGCAGGAGCAGCAGTACAAAGGAAGAAACAATATACTGTATGACATCTATTTATTTTTCTGCTCTTCCTTTCTTATTTCCTCTCTACCGTCTTCATCTCACAAACTGAGGAATTTTTTGGGGGGGTTCTGTCCAAGCTCCCTTTATAGTCCACCTCTCTGGTCACTCCCACAATGGCCTAGACAACGCCCACTTCTTTGCTGCACCAATCAAAAGTGATCCTGAGAAATACAAGATCAATACATACAAATTTAAACACAGTAGAGCACCGTGATACAAGATTCTGAGGTGAAGTTCATAAAGTGAAATCACTGTAAGGCGGGGGATACAACCCTATGTTAATTAGCGAACGAGCTCCCAACCTCAGCTACTGCTCGCTCCTTTGGCGCCAACTGCCCCGGACTCTGATTGGTTCCCTGTTCCTATTTAATACCATCCTATCTGTTCCCTTTTGTCAGTCCATCTATGAACCTCAGTTAACGCTAGGCAAGCCTATCTCGACCCTGACTCCCACCTGTTTTTTGCTCCCGTCTGTTCCTCGACTTCAACCTGTTTTTCGATCCTGATCACGTCCACTCCCCTCTCCTGGCTTTTGACTCGTTTCCGACCCCGGTTTTTTCGTTCCAGACGCCGCCATCGCTCGCCACGGAAGTCCCACTTCCGTGTTCAGAGGGACCTGCTTCCCGCGCCCATCGATCACCGGATCGTGGGTGCAACCCTTTTTATTTCTTCCAATAAAACTGAGAGAAACATAACGCAAGTGGGTCCTCTCTCCGTTCTGGTCTTGACAAGTATATAGGAAGTGATATTTATATGTAAGATGAGTGTATTTGGTTCAATACATTTATGAACGATATTTAGAGATTAAAACCATTATATTGCAAATGGATGGTTTAAGCCAATAACTAACTTTGTTATTGTTATCAATATTATTGGAAATATTATTATCATAACTGTTATTAACTTTTATTGTCACTATTGTTCTTATTATCATTATTATTGGTCTTTGAATTATATTTTGTGATGAGTTGCATTATAGAGGTAAAAGGCAGGTAAAACTAATACTTAATCTGGTATTGTTAAGTATGATGATTAGTATTATAACTCTTTTGTGACTATTGTTGTTGTTAATAATAATAATAATAATAATATCATTAGTATTATCTGTATCCAAATAATGTTGGAGCAGAAACCTTATTCAGTCAATACTGTAGATGGGTCAAACTAATAATTAAGCCTGTTATTATTATAACTATTATCATGACTATTAATATTGTCGTTGTTGTTATTGTTTATTATTACTGTATAATCATCATCAATTTTATGACTACTCTTATTGTTATTTCTGAACATTGTTATTGTTATTCGATGCTGTCACCATTATGTTATGAAAATTTGTTACGATATTGGTCTATATGTATAAATAAAACAATCGTGTGCGTAAATATGTTAGTGATGATGGTGAAAACTAAACAAAAACTAAATGGAGGTACAATCACGTAGAGATAACCTTTCATAAAACACAAAACATTCATGTACTACAAAATCGTAGTTAGGGCAGACAAGTGGGAGCTTGATGGTGGAGGCATCGGGCTCAAGCTCCCATGTCTTGTCTTTTTAATGCACGAATCAGGACACATCGCAATAGGCGGTTTTGCTGCTTGGGGGCAGACCCCCTCTAGCAGCAGGACCAAAGATACTTGTATGATGAAGAACACACCACAAACCAGTCAGTTGTCACCATAAGCGTATTAAGTATGCTGAAAATGCATGGAGACAGCAATGATGATGATGACAGTGAAAATAGATATGATGATGATGATAAAGTGACTGTGCATCCGCATAACCTATGTAAATACATCATAGGCGTCCCTGCGAGCGGCAGCCTTTCCAGCAGTTCCGTGTTATTTAGCTCTTTTTGTGATTTTTTGTCTTTAGTGTCTGCTTCTATCTTCTGTGTTTTTCGTCCCGTTCAACAACTACACTTTGGATGACTTTCTATACTATGGTTACGGGTTTTAACGCACAAAAATGTGTTTATTCGATGAATCAACTCATTGCCCTGAAAAATTCTTGTGCCGGCATGATGAGGGGGCCCTTTCGTGGCTGCAGAGCCGGAGCTAAGGTGAAGGCTAAGCGGCTAGCGGCGTTATAAGCCTTCGGTACCGTTCGTAATCATGGTAAATGTGAACTCTCTACCAAATAAGACCGACGAACTGGCTGTGCTGGTGAAAAAACATCAAAGCGTACAGGTAGTGCAGTTTGCTGTATTTTGCGGAAACGTGGCTCACGTCTAGCATCCTGGACGCTAACGTGGAGCTACCCGGAGATATCCGGTGCTACCCGGCTTCAGCGCTGTTAGGGACGGAGACAAAAAAGCCTGCGGGATGAGGAGAGGAGGCGGACTCGCTATCTACGTGAACACGAGGTGGTGTAACCCTGGGCACAAAGACTTCCATCTGCTGCAGGGACGTCCAAATTTTGGCCTAGCGTGTGACGTCATCCACTTCGCTGTGGCTAAACTACAACACAGCACCCCGAGGCCATCCTGTTAATCTGTTAATAAACAACAAAAGGGTACTGCTGGAAGTGTGAATTTCAATACAGGGATGAATAAAGTATCTATCTATCTAAATATGTACTTTCGTGCGGTCTTTGTTGTATGTACATGCACAGGAGATCAAGCTATAAGACACAATTATTAAGGAAGTCGAAGCTTATGCTCCTTCCTATTCCTTTTCAGACATGTTATGTGAACATTGTGGTTGTTTTTTTACTTGTTTTATTTTGGTTGCTCATGTTCGAAATAATGTTTGATTCATTTGACGCAAACGACGGCAAGTACGCATGCGCCCGTTTCTACACGACCAAAGAAGTCACTCCACAAGCGCTATCTGCGCATGCGCCTGCGCATAACCCGGAAGCAACACCTGCCGCAACAATGTTGCCCTCTCCGAGTATTCACCAACTTTTAAATTCATCCCGGTGTTTTTGCCCCCCCAGATTTTATTTTCCTCTCAGATGCTCCAAAATCAGATTGTGCAGCACTGCGACGAGTGAAAAACTTGCCAAGGCGAATCATTTCAAGACTCGATTCGATTCTGGCCCCAACTTGCAGGATTTCATTCGAGGACTCGATAAAAGTGCTTCTCCTTCAGACGGAGACGAGCAACTGGAACGTGTATCTGCAGATTTGGATTTCGGCAACTCTCGGAAAGGTAAATTCAAATCTTTCAACTTCCTTTGAATGAAACCGGAGTGCCCGGAGGGAACCCACGCATGCACGGGGAGAACATGCAATCTCCACACAGGGGGTTCGACCTCATGACCTCAGAATTGTGCCGCCCACGCGCTAACCACTGCCCCACCGTGTGTTTTCAGACCATTAAATATAAAAGTAATTGTAGTGAAAAATGGTATGAGTTTGGTTTTGAAATATCCCGTTCTTCCGCTTTGACACTCCGGCATTGAATGTGATCCGTTTGTTACCCCCGAAAGGCCGTCTTTTCAACGGCTACTAAAATCCTTTTTTTTTTTTTCAACACTTTTCAACAAAATCCAGACAGAGACGACCATCTTGATTTTTTTTCTACAAATTTCGAGCTGGGAAGTTGCAACAGAAAAAAAAATATCAAGTTTCTTTTTAGATTATTTGGTAGAGATGTCCCGTCCTACACCTGACGTCTTTTAGACGACAGTCTGTTTCGGACATAGTCCCAAAATGTCTCAAGTTTTTTTGTTTTTGTTTTGGAGGTTTCGAAAATGGACATTGTAGACATTTTATTTTATTTTTTTTCACCTAGTCAACTGAACACGAACAACGGCCCACAAACGTCTCTTTAACGTCTTCCAAATATGTTTTTTCAACCAAATGAAGACAACATTGGATTCTGTTTGGTATGTTTTGAACCAGTTTTTGCGAATCATATAAATGCTGAAAAGAAGGGGACCAAGTACTGAGCCCTGCAGAACGCCTTTAATGTACTATATAAATAAAAATGCTTGAATTTGAATGTTGTGTTTTAAAGGTCAGGAACATGTCGGAATTTTGGCCAAAGTGCTTAAAACGCTTGAAATTGTTGCCATTGCCATGTTTCATGGCAGTCTGACTCTAGACCAAGCAAAACATTAAGAAAAAGTAAAGATTAAAGTGTGTGAAAATGGCGCAGACACACTTGCTCTGGTGGCTTGTCTTTACGGCGTTGTCATGTGAAGTGTCACCGCCTCCTACTGGTCGCACCCAAGAGTACAGTTCTATTTAGAAAACAATCTCTTTAGTCTCAGCCCCCAAACAGCTCCCAAGTCGGGTCATGTTTATTTGTTCGCCCCTTAATCACAAAGAGTCTCAAAGGGCTGCACAGACCGCAGCTTATTGCAAACCACAGTCTATACAGTATTATGACACCATCCCCTGATTTAAAACCTACATTAGGGCGAGGAAAGAATATTGGCTTCTGTTTGATATGTTTTGAACCCGTTTTTGCTTTTTGGGACGCTTTCTGCATAGCAATAAAAACCGATATTATACTTGCAAATAATATCACCTAAAGGAAGCATATAAATGCTGAAAAGAAGGGGACCAAGTACTGAGCCCTGCGGAACGCCTCTAATCTACTACATGAATGCAGACCATTTAGCATTTCTGTTGTTTCTTCCAGTGTATTTTGAAACGTATGGCTGTCAAATGAACGTCAACGACACAGATATCGCCTGGTCCATCCTCCAGAAGAACGGCTATCGACGCACGCAACATTTGCAAGAGGTGAAGGGTTCCGTTTCAAATTGTCTTAGGTATTGACGTTCACGTGTCGTGTTCTCCGCAGGCAGACGTCGTACTTCTCGTGACCTGCTCCATCAGGTGTTCATCCTTGAACCATAACAGTATCGGAAACAAAAACAAATGAATGAAAGCTTCTGTTGACTGAAGTTGAATTTTGTACTCCAGGGAAAAGGCAGAACAAACCATCTGGAAACGACTCCAAGCACTGACAGCCATGAAAATCAAGCGGCGGAGAAGTCCCACGCCCATGAAAATCGGCATCTTGGGTACTGTGTGCGTTTCTTTTCTTAGACTGATACTCCACCCAGCTGATCATTCATTTTTTAAACGAGTAAGCATCAGAAATACTTAGATACGGTAAATGACATTTTTATCCTAGTAACATTTGGGTCATTCTCACTAGATAGATACTTTATTCATCCCTGTAGGGAAATTCACACTTCCAGCAGTATCCTTTTGTTGTTTATTAACAGATTAACAGGATGGCCTCAGGGTGCTGTGTTGTAGTTCAGCAACAGCAGAGTGGATGACGTCACAGGCCAGGCCAAAAGTTCGACGTCCCTGCAGCAGATGGAAATCTTTGTGCCCAGGGTTACACCACATCCTGTTCACGTAGATAGCGAGTCCTCTCCGCTTCCCACAGGCTTTTGTGTCTCTGTCTACCCTAACAGCGCTGAAGCCGGGTAGCTCCACGTTAGCATCCGGGATGCTAGATGTGAGCCACGTTTCCGTAAAACACAGCAAACAGCACTCCCTGTACGCTTTGATGTTTTACACCAGCACAGCCAGTTTGTCGGTCTTATTTGGTAGAGAGTTGACATTTACCATGATTACGGACAGTACCAAAGACTTATAACGCCGCTAGCCGCTTAGCTAGCCCCGGCTCTGCATCCACAATAGGGCCTCCTCATCACGCCGGCACGAGACTTTTGCAGGGCAAGGAGTTGATTTCTTGAATAAACGCATTTTTGTGCGTTAAAACCCATGTACACCGAAGATAGAAGCAGACACTTAAAACAATAAATTACAAAACGAGCGAAATAACACGGAGCTGCTGGAAAGGCTGCCCCTCGCAAACGGAGTTATTATTTTTTTATACATGAATAAAGACAGTGAAACGCCCTTTGTATGAGGGACAACGTGTGGCTGCATTGTCTCCATTCGCAGATTCTGATTAACGAGCACAAAATTGGCTTGATTTCGGTGAATCCAATCGGGCTATTCAGTTAAGATGAGCAACGTTTAAATGCAGTGTGTTCACATTTGTCTTGTCTTCCTGCTTTGTAGGCTGCATGGCGGAGAGACTAAAAACGAAACTTTTGGAACGAGAGAAACTCGTGGACGTCCTGGCGGGCCCGGACGCTTACCGGGACCTCCCCCGACTTCTGAGCGTGGCCCACGGAGGTCAGCAGGCCAGCAACGTCCTCCTCTCATTGGAGGAAACCTACGCCGACGTCATGCCCGTCCACCGATCCCCTCGCGGACACAGCGCCTTTGTGTACGATCGTTTTCATGATATTTTTGGTACGGGCTGATGGGGACGTTACTTAAAATCCGTCGTTACCGTATTTTTCGGACCATAGTCCCTGTGGCAAAATAATACTTGCCCTGGTCAGAAGGAAGATAAAAAGAAAGTTGTCGTCATGTTCTGTGTTTGTTTGCCAGAATCGTAGAAAAAACATGAACGATTGTAAATTTTAACAACAACCCAGCTGACATTCCTGATCTAAGAAGAGAGTTGTGCTTCAACGCATTCAAGCAAAAAGATTGGACTGAGGCACTCATCAAAAACGCTGGGGTTTGCAGCGCACACTTCATATCAGGTAAGAGAAATTAAACGTTTAGACACACATCAAGGCCATTTTACTCTATCGGCAAAATATCTTGTTATATTCTTAGCTTTGGCTAACTGTTAGCGTCTAGCTTAAATGCCACCAAGAGGTGCTTCTCCCCCCCCCAAAAAAACCCAATATAAATGATAATTAAATGTATCTAATAAATGACTAAAATTGTGTGCCTAAAGTTTGTTAGCAATGTGGGCTTGTCGAACCAACCGGACGCAGTGTTTACAAAGCTAACGATGGCTATTAGGCTACACGCTAAAAGTTAGCCGAAACTTAAAAAAAAAAGATATTTTGCCGCTTTAATAAGTCAAATAGACTCAATAGCAGCAATTAAAAATGTAAAGTTTCTTTACTGAATATGAATATGCAACCTGCAAACCTGGGGGTTTTGTCAAGTGCCTCGGTCCAATCTTTTCGCTTTTCTGCATTTAAGCACAACACTCTCTTCCCTGTTCAGGAGTTTCCGCTAGGATCCTGTAAAATTTCAATTCAAGACCACAAAGGTTTTTTCTCTGATTCTGACACCCAAACACATATTTCCTCAGTCTCTTGTTCCTCCTGTACCTGGGACTGTGACATAGGATATTATAAGTAAGGTGAAAGTTATCCATGTTTATCATACAAAGCTAAACACTTAGCACATTGTCTTGTAGACACATCTTCTCGCCCTAGCTTTTGTCTCCAGGCTCCAATTTTAACAAACAAGCGAAAGGATCTTTAAGGTGCACCCAAAGTTGGCAGAAGTTGGAATGTTCGCCTTCTATGCAGAAAAAAATTGAGAATGTGTTTACCATAATGGTGCAAATTTTGATCAGTCGATGCGTTTTGGATACATCAGATGAAACGGAAATCGAAAAATCATTAAACCACTTGTGTTATAGATGACACGTGAAAAGGACTTGTCTCGTTAGCGCACTTTTAGTACGGGGTTAGTCAGGGCCCTTGAAATACTTAAAAATGCTCGAATTTGAATGTTGTGTTCCGAAGGTCAGGAACATGCCTGAATTTTGGGCAAAGTGCTTAAAAACGCTTGAAATTGTTGCCATGTTTCTTGGCAGTCTGACTCTAGACCTAGCAAAAAAATAAGAAAAAGTAAAGATTAAAGTGTGTGAAAATGGCGCAGACACACTTGCTCTGGTGGCCTGTCTTTACGGCGTTGTCATGTGAAGTGTCACCGCCTCCTACTGGTTGCACCCAAGAGGACAGCTCTATTTAGAAAACAATCTCTTTAGTTTTAGCCCCCAAACAACTCCCAAGTCAAGTCATGTTTATTTGTTTGGCCCTTAATCACAAAGAGTCTCAAAGGGCTGCACAGACCACAAATAATTGCAAATTACAGACTATTATGGCACCATCCCTTGATCTAAAACCTACATGAGGGCAAATAATACACAGATATTGTCAACATAAACTAGGTTATTTCTATGCTATAGAGTAGAAGTGTGTTTTAAGCTTAGACTTAAACCTTTGCACTGAGGTTGCAGATCCAATCTCAGGGGGAAGAGCATTCCACAGCACCGGGGCACGAATGGAGAATGCACTTGTACGTGCGGATCTCTTCTTGGCTCTTGGGAGAATAACATCTATATATTTTCTCACAATATATTATCAGTAATAATTAAACATTATGCACCAAATTATTTTGTAGTTTGTTATTCCATAGGTTTTGCAGGGGACCCCAGCAAAACACGTAAAATATCAGTTAAAATAGTAACTTTTTACACAATGAACAGATTCAAAGTCCAACAAAGGAATCCCTGAAAAAGCAAAAAAAAAATAACGATGGAAAATATAAACTTGGTGCTACAAATAAATGATGAAATGCAAAAAAAATATATATATTCTCAATTAGTTTTTAACCAATTAAGACACAAATCCCGTGAAAAAAAATGTCAACATCAATTTTACAGGATCATTTTGATCAGCGCTGGATTTCCTCCTTTGAAAGTACTGAAAAAAATTGGAAAATTGGCCTTGAATTTGGCCATTAAAAAGGTGTACGGCCCCTTCAAGATAAAACCCGATGACTTTTCATGCGTCATCTGTATCCCTGGTTTTATATAGTGGATAGGGTCCAGCGCGCGTTCTGCTGCTATTTAGGTTTGATTCCTGTTGCATCCAATAATATGCAATTGTGATCAGTGATATATTCCAATCATCAATGGACAAATATCTCATCTCATTAGCTGCACCGCTTATCCTCAGTAGGGTCGCGGGGGTGCTGGAGCCCATCCCAGCAATCATCGGGCAGTGGGCAGGGGACACCCTGAACTGGTTGCCAGCCAATCGCAGGACACACAGGGACAGACAACTCGCTCGCTCATTCACACCTAGGGACAATTTGGACTGGGCAATCCACCTGAAATGCATGTCTTTGGAATGTGGGAGCAAACCGGAGTGCCCGAAGGAAACCCACGCAACCACGGGGAGAACATACAAACTCTGCACAGGAAGTCCGTTAGCTGGATTTGAACCCACGCAGGAGGTTCCCAAGACCTTAGAACTGTGCCGCACACGCGCTAACCACTCATACAGTATGAGGCTTTTCATGACCTAAGAATGGTCAATGTTTAGAAGAAGATATAATCCAGCGTGTGGTTTTAAAAACTTGCAAATGAGGATATTTTGTGCAGGTCCATCATGCGAGGGTGCGACAACATGTGCACTTATTGCATCGTTCCCTTCGTCCGAGGCCGGGAGAGGAGTCGACCCGCCAGCTCCGTCATCCAAGAAGTCCGGATCCTCTCGGACCAGGTGAGTCGGAACCGCGTCCGAGAGCGATACGGGTCTGGTGCCCTCCGGTACCTCGTCACATGTCTTCAAATTAAAATGTATTTATACATTAATCTCCTGCGTATCATCAGGCTTTCGTTTCAAAAAGAACCCGCAATTGGCGAAATCCAGGAAGTCATAACTTTTCTTTTTTTGAACTTTAATACAATTATGTTCTATACTGAAACCGAATAACAAAGCTTTTTTACAAGGGTGAGCATTCATTTTACAAATGACAATTTTTCCTTGCACTCATGTGGGTTTTAGATCAGGGGATGGTGTCATAATAGCCTGTGGTTTGCAATAATCTGTGGTCTGTGCAGCCCTTAGAGACTCTTTTGATTAAGGGCCAAACAAATAAACAGGACTTGACTTGAGGTTTTTGAGTTTTTCCTTGCCCTCATGTAGGTTTTAGATTAGGGGATAGTGTCATAATAGTCTGGTTTGCAATAATCTGTGGTCTGTGCAGCTCTTTGAGCCTCTTTGTGATTAAGGGCTATGTAAATAAACATGACTTGACTTGACGTTTTTGAGTTTTTCCTTGCCCTCATGTAGGTTTTAGATCAGGGGATGGTGTCATAATAGCCTGTGGTTTGCAATAATCTGTGGTCTGTGCAGCCCTTTGAGACTCTTTGTGATTAAGGGCCAAACAAATAAACAGGACTTGACTTGAGGTTTTTGATTTTTTTCCTTGCTCTCGTGTAGGTTTTAGATCAGGGGATGGTGTCATAATAGTCTGGTTTGCAATAATTTGTGGTCAATGCAGCCCTTTGAGACTCTTTGTGATTAAGGGCCAAACAAATGACTTGGCAATAATAATAATACTTTAGGACACACAAGGCCAATGTACACAGAATATAGAAAAGTGACTGAAAACAAAAAGAAATGATAAAAGCATAGTGCACTAAAAAGAGGAGACTGTTTTAAGCAGATTTAGGAAAGTTAAAAAGAAAAGTACTGTCCGCACGTTTTTCATTATTTTAACAAATATATACTGGACTCTCAAAAAATCAGCAGGGAGACGATCAGAATGCAGAACATGATGCACATTGCAAATCTGTGAATCAGCAAAACCATAAAAAGTAAACGATGTTGTAGCCAGAGATTACTGTATAACGTTTTTCAGACAGGCTTGTCATATTTCGGGGAGTTCAGAGAGCAAGGAATTGCAATAATCCAAAGGAGAGAAGCTCAAAGCATGCATCAGAATTCCCGTGTTTTCCCGAGAGAAATGGCCACTGTCTGCCTATTTTCAGCAAATTATACTAAACGGTCGCTCAGGACACTCTTTTCAGGTAATCTGGAGAGAAGGGAATTTGAATGATCTCTAGCGAAGGAGATCAAAGGTTTAGCGTGTGTTTGCTTGAGGGAGCATCCTGCTGATACACTTATAATAAAGATCCTAATATCAAATAAAGACACCAGCCCTTAAGTTTCTAGAGGTTTTCTAGATATTTTTCTATCAAGCACTTTGAGTCGCATTTCAGTTTGTGAAAAGTGCTATACAATTACATTTTGGATTGAATTGAAATGGGCAGAGTCTGGCTTTTCTCGTCAAATATTTGAAAAAAGCTATAGTTTAATACCTTCTTTTGGGGGAATCTGGAGAGCAAGGAATTATAATAATCTAAGCAGGAGAAGAAAATGCATGCATTGGCATCTTTGTTGCAGTGTCCGGCTATGTTGTTTTATTGATTAAAAACAATCGCTTGTGATTTCATTCATGGAAATCTGTAGAGCAGGGTACTACAATCCTTTTTCATTGAGTCCGGAGAGCAAGGAATTACAATCATCTCAATGAGAGAGATGAAAGCATGCATCAGAATCTGGTTGCCGGAAAGATCAATGGGCATACTCTTGCTATCTTATTGTCAATGATCAAAACAAATGCTTGTGATATTGTTTTGGGGGAGTCCAGAGAGCAGGGAAATACAATCGTCTTCTTTTTGTGGAGTCCAGAGAGCAATGAATTACAATAATCTAAAGAGGAGATAAATGCATTGACACCTCAGTGTTTGTACTAGAGAAATATGGGTTGACTCATGCTATATGATGTTTTTCTAAATATGACGGTATCACTTGTGACATTCTTTTTGGGGAATATGGAGATCAGGGAATTACAATTGTTTAATAAAAGGAGGTAAAAAGTTTATATATATTTTTAAATATGAACAAATTACTCTTCACTTTTTTGGGGGGGAATCCGGAGAGAAGGGAATTATAATGGTTTAAAAAGAGATAAAGGCATGCATTCATACCTCCCTGTTTTCCTGAGAGAAAAAATGTATGTACTTTGGTTATCTTCCGAAGCTTTAAAAAGAATTCCTAGTGATTTGTTTCATATGTGGAATAAAATGAGTCTCTTAACGATGCGATTTGTCTCCCTCTACAGGGCGTGAAGGAGGTGACACTTCTGGGTCAGAACGTAAACAGCTACCGAGACACTTCAGAAGAGCAGTTTTCGGGCGCCGTCCCCACCAATCTGAGTCGCGGCTTCCAGACCGTGTACCGACCCAAAGCGGGCGGGATGCGCTTCGCCGACCTGCTGGATCGAGTGTCTAGGGTCGATCCCGACATGAGGATCCGATTCACTTCGCCTCATCCCAAAGACTTTCCCGACGAGGTTGGTCGCCGAATCGAAATCGGAAACCAAAACTCGCTTTATATTGCGGATGCAGGATCAATATCGCACCGATAACAGAGAAATCTGAAGGGTTCGTACAGGGCTTTGAAATCCTTGGAATTTAAATGTCCTATTTTCAAACTACAGCAGATTTAGCTTAAAATCTACTCTCTAAAAGACGTCTTTTTGGGGGCTAAATTTGGACGAGATTTCAATTATCTGACTTGAGCAAGTCTATAAGAAACCAGACTAAAATCTGATGTAAAAGGCTGAATTTTCGCTAGATGTTTATTTTTAGATTCAACCGAGTTTTTTTTGAATGAATGAAATGAAATGATGTGCATTTATATAGCGCTTTTCAAGTCAATGAAGACTTTCCAAAGCGCTTTACAATGTGTTTCACATTTCCCAATAGAGGCCGTGCAGCCATGTAAAGCGCAAACCTTCTAATTGGGGCATTAGGGGTTCAGTGTCTTACCCAAGGACACTTCGACATGTAACACGGAGAAGCCGGGATTCGAACTGGGATCCCTTAATCCTAAAACGATCGCTCTACCTCCTGAGCTACTGCCGCCCTAATGAAAATGGAATGAAAACAACACTCAACAACAAAATAATGTTACATAACTTGTTCGAAAAGGGGTAGCAAGAAGCAGATGCTAATTTTCGCTACCCCTTCATCTTCCCTATGAAATACACCAATGATATAACAACAATAATAATAATAACAGTTGTGATATAACAATAGCAACAATAACACAAAGTTAACCATAGTTGTAGACGCACTATTCCCAATCTCTCGTATCACTCATACCCCATTTTTTTCATCTCGGTATTCCGCCAGTAATGTTTTTTTGGATTTAAATTTGAACACGTGAATAGTTGGATATTGTTTGATCTCGTCTTGTAAATTGTTCCAAAGTTTGACTCCGCACACAGACGCACACATACTTTCCCTGGTGGTTCTCACCTTTGGGATTATGAATTTACGACAGCCCCTTAAATTATAATTTCCCTCTTCCCGAATGAATCATTTATGGATGTTTTCTGGCACTATGTTTTTGTTGACCTTAAATAGCAGTTGCGCAGTGACAAATTTGACGAAATCATCCAATTTTAATCATTTGGACTGCAGGAATAAAATATAAGTATGATCTCGATATCCTACCCTGTGTATGGTTCTAATTGCCCGTTTTTGGAGGATAAAAAGGGGCTGTAGTTTATCAGAAACCAGAGTAGATTTAGCTCCTAGGTCTTCTGGGGTCTAAATCTGCACCAGATGTTAATTCACGGACAAAATCCAAACTTTTTGGGGGTCTTTTTTTCCCAAAGGTTTTGCATTTGATAGCAGAGAGGCCAAACATTTGCAAGCAGATCCATCTTCCGGCTCAGAGCGGGAGCACGCGGGTCCTGAAGGCCATGCGCCGCGGGTGAGGACGCAAACTCCGACTTCATGCTCAAGAAAATCAGACTTCCCGCGAGTTCATAAAGACACTTATTCTTCGTTTCAGGTATACGAGGGAGTCGTACCTTGAACTGGTGCAGAACATCAGGAATATTATTCCGGGTGAGTGACGCCGTCCTCGGTCGAAAAAGAGGTTCGCCGCAAAAGTTGAACTTAAGCCCCGAGGATTTTGTCATAGAGTGGTCCAAAAAGATAGGCCGTAAGCTGAAAGGAAAAAAAATTACAAAAGGAAAATACAGGAGGAAAAGGGTGATAATAAAAGAAAACTAGAGAAAAAGAGGAAACAGAAAGGGAAAATAAAGAAACAAAAGGAAAGAAAAAGCAGGAAAGGGGATAATAAACGAAACCGAGAAAAAAGGAAATAAAAAAAGGGAAAAAGAGAAAAATGGACAAGGAGGAAAAAACAGGAAAAATGGTGAAGATATTAAGAAAAATAAGCAGGAAAAGATAAAAAAGAAGGAAATATTGAGAAACTGGAAAAAGTACAAAAAAACAGGAAAACAAAATTATAGAAAAATTGGAAAAAGGAGAACAAAAAAGGAAGGAAAAAAATAGAATAGGAAAAATGAAGAAAAGAGTAAAAAAAAGAGACCAGAAAAGGGGAAAAAGAAGAAAAGGAAAATTAAGATAAACAATAAGAAAAGAGGGATAAAATAAGTAAAAGTCATGAATACAAAACACAAAAATGGAAGGGAAAGGGGAATATATAATAGGGAAAAGGAAGAAAAAAGGGGAAAAGTAAAAATAGATGTGTAGAAAAAATAAAAGATTGAAAAGGTAAAACAAAAGGAAAACATAAGCGGGGGAAAAAAGAGGAACAAAAAAGAACAAAAGGGAAAAAATGAGGGATGGGAACAAATGAAAAGAAAATGAAATTAATATATACACGTTTTTGCGAGTAGGTGAACGATCACGTCAGCCCCATTAAAGAGAGCCTTACACATTTCTTTACAAAAATACATGCGCGTATAATAGTTCATGTGTTTTGCTTACTATTCAAATCAATACTGTTATTTTCAGTGAAGTTTTTTTACCAATAGGAGACGCTTAATACACAAAGTCCCTAAACGCTACTCAAATCCTTGACAAACTTGAACAATGATGAGTTAACGTGTATTGATTTAGGTATTATGGTTGAAGGATACACTTACTTTTATCTGAGTGAGTGGAAGAGGTAGCACTAAATTGTGTTATGATAAAAACCCTCAGAACAAACTGCAAACAACCAGAAATGTCAGCCAAGCATGCAGCAATATAATTGGGTGCGCGGTAGAGGTGGGCATGTTTCTGCACACAGCGCAAAGCACTCCCTTCTTTCTCTCACGACGGGTTTCTAATTGTTTGCAGTATTTTGTGACATTGTGTTTTCAAGAACTTTGCTTGCACCTTGTTTTGAAACTATTATTGAGGACAAAAATGATGGTCAAAATGAGTCCAACACACTTTAAGTAACTGCGGGAAGGAAACGATTCTTAAGCAGTATACTTGTATGGATATGAGACACAGCCATTATTATTTCATAGATTTGATCAAACCATCGAATAACAGAAATGTGCTGAAAAATGGTTCGGCCATTTTGTAGCTGAGCATGCAGCCAATTTCATTCCCCTCGAGGTTCCTGCTCGGAGCCTTCGGTCAGAAAATGCTGTTCTTACATTGACTCCAAGAGCCACGAAGAAATCCACAGGTTGGAGAGCGTTCTCCATTGGGGCCCCTGAGATTCCATCTGCAACCTCAGTGAAACTGTTTCAATCTAAGCTTAAAACACACTAATATTCTATAGTTTACGATTGTTTTGGCCTCTTCGTCTTAGAAGGGGGATTTCCCCATGTGCGGCCCCTTCTCAAGGTTTCTTCATTTTCCTCATGCTGAGGAGTTTTCCCTTGCCATAACATGGGTTTTAGATCAGGGGATAGTGTCATTATAGTCTGTAGTGTACGGAGCCCTTTGAGACATGTTGCAATTAAAATCCAAACAGATAGATAGATAGATAGATAGATAGATAGATAGATAGATACTTTTTTCATTTCCGTAGGGAAATTCACACTTCCAGCAGTATCCTTATGTTGTTTAGTAACAGGATGGCCTCGGGGTGCTCTGGTGTAGTTTAGCGACAGCGGAGTGGATGATGTCACACCCTAGGCCAAAAGATGGACGTCCCTGCAGCAGATGGAAATCTCTGTGCCCAGGGTTACACCACCTGGTGTTCACGAAGATAGCGAGTCCGGCTCCCTTTCCTCTTCCCGCAGGCTTTTGTGTCTCCGTCCCTAACAGCGCTGGAATTTGGTCTTTAAATATATGGCAAGGCACTCATGTCTAATATATTTTTGCTTTTCGGGCTTCTCTCTTGGAAAGCCAACGCTAATGCTTTGGATAGGAAGTCAATTGCGCTGCTGTCATTTTGAGATTGAACATTGGATTGACATGAATGTCATCTAAAAGGCATCATTTTCTCATTTGTTTCATGTTTGCACCGAACCTTCTTTGCTTTCCGCAAGAAGGAATTGAGAACAGTCCGGTCTGCCATATTTGACATGCATTAGTGTAATGGCGTTCTTTGCTATTTCCCTTCGCAAAATTCAACTTTAGAAAGCTTCTCTCGCATTCAAAATTGGTTCTTCAGCTATTGAGAGTTTCAGGACCAGTTGGCTTCTTTCTATAATGATGTAGAATATCTTATGTATGTCAGGTCAAGTCCTGTTTGTGACGCCCTTAATTACAAAGATTCTCAAAGGGCTCCACAGACTATTGCAAACTACAGACTGTTGTTACACCATCCCCTAATCTAAAACCTACACGAGGGAAGGAAAAACTCAAGAACAAAAATGAAGAAACCTTGAGAAGGGACTGCACATGAGGTAATCCCCTTCTAGGATAACCAGGCTGCAATGGATGTTTCAATAACAAATAATACACTAATTTTGTCAACATAAAATATAGGTTATTCATATGCTATAGAATAGAAGTGTGTTTTAAGCCTAGATTTCAACATTTCCATTGAGGTTGCAGATAGAATCTCAGGGGGAAACGCATTCCACAGCACCGGGGCCCGAATGGAGAACGCTCTCGAACCTGCGGATCTCATCTTGGCTCTTGGGATCACTAGTAGACAAGGGTTTTCAGAGCGAACATAGGGGGAAATGAAATCTAAAAGATATGAGGGAGCAAGTCCTTGCATGATTTTGTATACGACCAACAGAACCTTAAAATCACATCTTAAGCTAACAGGGAGCCAATGCAGGTTAGCTCAAATCAGGGTCTTGCGATCAAACTTTCTTGTCTTAGTTAAAAGCCTCCCTGCAGCATTTGGTACCAGCTGAAGGCTCTTGATGCGGGACTTCGGGAGACCCGAGAGTAGTGCGTTACAGTCATTGAGACGGGAAGTAACAAACGTGTGAATTATAATCTTCGCATCCGACTGAGAAAGTATAGGACGAATGAGACAGCATTTTAGCAATGCTGCGAGGATGGAAGAAGGCTGTTCTAGTAATATTCTTCACGTGTGTTTGAAGGGACAGATCGGGGTCAAATATGACACCTCCATTTTGTCATACCAAATCCTCATAATTGTGCTTTTCTATTTATCTCAGGCTATATTTAGAAAATGAATAGAAAGACCCGCAAGTAAAACTGATAAAAAAGTAAAAAAACACAAGTATAACTTACAGGACTGTCTCAGAAAATTAGAATATTGTGATAAAGTTCTTTATTTTCTGTAATGCAATTAAAAAAACAAAAATGTCAAACATTCTGGATTCATTACACATCAACTGAACTATTTCAAGCCTTTTATTATTTTAATATTGCTGAATTTGGCTTACAGCTTAAGAAAACTCAAAAATCCTATCTCAAAATATTAGAATATCATGAAAAAGTATACAAGTAGGCTATTCAACTAATCACCAGAATCATCTAATTAACTCGAAACACCTTGCGAGGGTTTCTTGAGCCTTAAAAACACCCAGCTTGGTTCAGTAAACTAAATCACAAGTATGGGGAAGACTGCTGTTCAGAAGACCATCATTGATACCCTCCATCAGGAGGGTAAGACACAAAAAGAAATTTCTCAAAGAGCAGGCTGTTCACAGAGTGCAGTTTCAAAGCATATCCACAAAAAGTCTGTTGGAAGGGAAAAATGTGGCCGGAAACGCTGCACAACCAAGAGAAATGACCGCAGCCTTAACAAAATTGTGAAGAAGAGCCACTTCCAGAATTTGGGGGAGCTTCAAAGACAGTGGGCTGAAGCTGGAGTCCAGGTATCAAAAGCCACAGTTCACGTGTCCGGGAAATGGGTTACAATAGCCGTATTCCCATGGTCAAGCCACTTCTGAACTCAAGACAACGGAAGAAGCGTCTGACTTGGGCTATGGAGAAGAAGCACTGGACAGTTGCAGAGTGGTCCAAAGTCCTCTTTTCAGACAAAAGCAAGTTTTGCATTTCATTTGGAAGTCAAGGCGCCAGAGTCTGGAGAAAGGCTGGAGAGGAGCAAAATCCAAGTTGCTTGAAATCCAGTGTGAAGTTCCCACAGTCAGCAATGGTTTGGGGAGCCATGTCAGCTGCTGGTGTTGGTCCACTGTGTTTCATCAAGTCCAGAGTAAATGCAACTGTGTACCAAGAGATTTTAGAGCACTACATGCTTCCATCTGCTGAAAAGCTCTATGGAGATGAGGATTTCATTTTCCAGCATGATCTGGCACCTGCCCACAGTGCCAAAACCACCAGTAACTGGTGCACTGACCATGGCATCACTGTCCTTGATTGGCCTGCTAATTCCCCTGACCTGAACCCCATCGAGAATTTGTGGGGTATAGTTAAGAAGAAGATGAAAGACACCAGACCTACAAATGCAAATGAGCTGAAGGCCGCTATCGAAGCATCCTGGGCATCAATAACACCTCAGCAATGCCACAGGCTGATTGCCTCCATGCCACGCCGGATTGATGCAGTAATCCGTGCAAAAGGATCCCCAACCAAGTACTGAGTGCATCAATGGACATTTTCAAATGTTTGATTTAGTTTTGCTGTTATAAAATTATTTTTTTACTTGGTCTGAGGAAGTATTCTAATATTTTGAGATAGGATTTTTGAGTTTTTTTCAGCTGTAAGCCAAAATCAGCAATATTCAATTAATAAAAGGCTTGAAATAGTTCAGTTGATGTGTAATGAATCCAGAATGTATGACATTTTTGTTTTTTTAATTGCATTACAGAAAATAAAGAACTTTATCACAATATTCTAATTTTCTGAGACAGTCCTGTACATTTTCTTGATTCTTTTGTTCATATATTTTATGTTTTATTTTCCCCAAAGCCCCAGTGTGTAATATTTGACCACTACAGGGCACTGTTGTCTAATGCAGAGGAAAATCAGTGCCAAATGCGCACAGAGTAGCAGCAAGATGCCAGACAAAAATGGCTGCGACTACCTTGTATGGATTCCACCATGTATGATAAATATTTATACAAATTAACATTGGTATGGTAGTTTATGTATTTTGCCTAGTGTTCAAGTGAATGATTCTTTTTTTACCAAATTAGTTTTTTGTACCACTAGGAGACAATAAATATTACACACTGTCCCTTAAAAAAAGAAAACTTTCTTTAAACCAAAACTTAACTTTAGAGCAGTGCCTCAACCATATTATGAAGGGATAGAAGTTGTGTTACTTCTGTAAAAAACAACATAGATTTTAGTGAAAAACATAAATGCTTCGATTATTACCTTGGCCAAGCTTTCCAGTGCCTTAACAACATTATATGGAGGCAGTGAGTAGACAAGACCAAATTGTGCTACTACTTGTATACAAAGTCAAAATATATTTTAGTGAAGTGAAGAACAGTTCCTGGCACATATTACAAAGAGGTAGAGAGGAGACACGACCAAGTTTTGCTTATACTTCTATCGAAGATCAAAATATATTCAAATGAAGATCATTAATGATTGGAATAATATCCTGGCCCAGCTCTTCGGTGCCTCAACTCCAAAATGAAGGGATAAAGAGGTGACACGACCAAGTTTTGCTCATACTATCGAATATCAAAATATATTCTAATGATGATCATTAATGATTGGAATAACATCTTGGACGAGTTCCTCAGTTCCTCAACCCCAAAATAAAGAGGTAGAGAGATGACACGACCAAGTTGCGCTACTACTCGCTTAGAAAATCCAAATATATTTTAATGTAGAACAGGAATGCTTAGATTCTCGTTTTGGCCAGCTCTCTGGTTGCTCAAAAAGAGGTAGAGAGGGGACACGACCAAGTTGTGCTACTTGCGCACAGGGTCCAAATATTTTCCAACAATGAAGATAAATGCTTTTTGTGAGCTCAGTGTATCATTGCTCCTTTTTCTATTTTTATAAGTGTGTCTGTGTGCTTGCACGCCTGTATTGGTGCTCTTCAGCTTATCGCTTCATAATACTCTGGTGCATCTTGGACCACCTTGACTTCAAATCTTTCTGATAAAATGAGCTCTCCAGTGCCTTGTACGCTCTAGAAAAGGGAGAAAGGAGAAAATCAAACTGGGTTCTCATGAGGAACACGAATGCTTTCAAACAAGCAAAGTGTGGCTATGAGTAACTCCTTATCGGACATTTTTGGTTCCATAATGATCAGACGTCCCTATTGATGATCTGTTCTTCATTTTCAGGGGTCAGCCTCAGCAGCGACTTCATTTCCGGATTTTGCGGCGAGACAGAGGAAGACCACCAACAAACATTGTCCCTCATCCGAGAAGTCGGCTACAATTCGGCCTTCCTCTTTGCCTACAGCATGAGGACGGTGAGAAACGCTCCGGATCGGTTTTCCCGGTCGGATTTTGACGCTTATGCTCCTCCACGTAGAAAACTCACGCCTTCCACAAGCTTCCAGACAACGTTCCGGCCGAAGTGAAGCAACGGCGATTGGAGGAATGCGTCGCCCTCTTCAGGCAGGAGGCTGCCAAAATCAACGGCGCCCTCGTCGGAAGCACGCAGATCGTCCTGGTGGAGGGGGTGGGTACTGCGAGGCCTTTTTATCAGATTTTTGGTGCATTGGTGCATTTTTGATCTATGATAAATGTGCGCCCTTGTAAATGATTGAATCCTAAACTAATCTTTTTCTCATTGTCTTTTGAAAACGCTCTTTCCATAGATAGCGAAATTGTTGTTTAATTTAACCAAACTGTAAATCAACATTTTTTAATGCATTTGTTAATCGTTTGTCAGTCGTAATGCGCTCGTACTTAAAAATTTACCATGTGGTTTATCTCACACTTTCTGTTAGCTCTTCCTATCAGTTCTCTTCCTACGCACCCACACAAGTGAAACTTGTCTTTCACTGAATGTCCATTCCATGCAGGTCCTCACAGGGAGGGCTCTAGTGTTCCTAAACTCATGACCTCATTACCGTGTTGCCTGCAAATGTTCAACCATGTTAAATTCTAAACGATCACACTGCCTAAACATCAAAAATCTCAAAAAATGGCCAAATGGAACTCGACGTCAAAAACCTTTTAATTGTTGTTTCCTCTTACTATAATCATAATCAACTATCTTTTCTCATTCATTCAATATAATATGACGCATACTTGTCACTAATAAATAGCCTTATCGACTCGCATTTCATTAGTATATTATATTATTATCATAGTCTGTAGTTTGCAATAGTCTTTGATCTGTGTAGTCCTTTGAGACTTTTTGTGATTAAGAGCCAAACAAATAAACAGGACTTGACTAATTCTGAAAGGCACGGCAAACAAATCTAACCCACAACTCATGCTAAACCAGACAGGAGTTTCCTGCAAAAAATCTGCTCGTCATCCGACAAGACTTAAACAAACAGGTTGTGTTCCGATGCCTAATATTTTAAGGTATCGGAGCGGCGAGCAAGCGGACCAAATCACCCTGACGGTATTAAATATCAGTACTGCTGCTATTGTGATTGGGTGCCGCTTCTTCTTCGAGGGTCCACAGGAGGTTATTGCAAGGGGCGACTTTTGAGCGACAGTCGTGTCCATCAAAGGGTTTTCCTGCTCTGAGACTGATTTTCGAATCCCTTGCAAAACGCCACGCTCGTCAAAGTCACATCTCACCCGGCCGTCTAACCGCAGTGCAGGCGTGGCACAGGGGAGGCACACCGCGGCGTTTGCCATCATTTATATTACAAGTTCTCTAAATACAGTAGAATTAAGCTAATTATCAACTCGTTGGAAAGGCCTTATATTGCCTTTTCTTTTTCTTAGCATGTGTAAACTGCAAAATAAATCACAATGTTTTTAAAGAGACAATGTGTATTATTATTATTATTATCATAGTGGTAAAAACTTGATTAATAAAAAAAAACTCAGGAGGTGGAGCGCTCGTCTTGGGATCAAGAGGTGGCAGGTTTGAATACCGGCTCCTCCGAGTTATATGTCGAAGTGTCCTTGGGCAAGACACTGAATCCCTAATGCCCCCGATAAGCAGGTCGGCACCTTTCATGGCTGCATGGCCGCTATTGGTGTGTGAGTGTGTGTGTGAATGGGTAAGTGTGAAGCACATTGTAAAGAACTTTGGCAGGTCTTCGTTGACTTGAAAAGGACTATAGAAATGCAGACCATTTACCATTTATCTAAAAGTTATTTGGATTAACTTCATGTTTCTATATACTGTTTTTAAAAGGGTTATCATTAAAAATAAAATTAACGATACAAGTTCACAAGACTCTGGTGGGGCCGATTTCATCCCAGTGGCCCGTCAGGATCTTCCCATACTACGGAGAATTCTGTGATCTATGTCAGGAAAAATTTTAGAAACGGTAGACACACTTGTTTTTATTTCAAGCCGTTCCTATTGATACCAACACCGGGTCATTTCCATCGGGAAAAAAAAGAATAATACGGCAATGATATACTGTAAAAAACATCAGACATGCTGGAGCAAAATGAAAAAAAATTCCCAAAATATATACAAATATTATATAAATGATTAAATACTCTCGAAGATGGATGTTTGAAGTCTAGAGCTGTCAATGTAAAAGTTCTGCATTTCTATAGCGCTTTTCAAGTCAATGAAGAGTTCCCAAAGCGCT
The DNA here is from genome assembly GCF_059441175.1 of Urocampus carinirostris. Taxonomy (NCBI): domain Eukaryota; kingdom Metazoa; phylum Chordata; class Actinopteri; order Syngnathiformes; family Syngnathidae; genus Urocampus; species Urocampus carinirostris. Next base: position 7,421,926 of record NC_142354.1, on the reverse strand, counting down.
TTACAATGTTCTTCACACATTCACCCTTTTACGCACTAACTAATCGATGGCAGCGTCAGCCATGCAAGGCGCCTACCTGCTTTCGGGGGCATCAGGGGTTCAGTGTCTTGCCCAAAGACACTTCGACATATAACACAGAGGAGCCGGGAATCAAACCTGCGACCTCTTGATCCCCAGACAATCTCGCTGCCTCCTGATGCTGCCCCAATTGATAGATAGATAGATAGATACTTTATTCATCCCCGTAGGGAAATTCACACTTCCAGCAGTCTACCCTGTTGTTTATTAACAGATGAACATGATGCCCTAGGGGTGCTTGTAGCGAAGTGGATGACGTCACGCCAGTCCAAAAATTCGACATCCCTGCGGCAGATGGAAAACTTTTCTTTGTGAAAATCCAGGGATACACCACCTCGTGTTAGCAAGTCCGCCTCCTCTCCGATTCCCCCCGGCTTTCGTGTCTCTGTTTAGCTACAAATAGAAATATTTTTTTTTTATTTGTCAATGTAAATTTTTTAACATTCATTATTGAAAGAGTAACAAAAAATGTCCTGAAAAGCAACTCATTTTGGAGTGTCTCTCTTTCACTTTTAAGCTAAACTAAAAAGAAAAACAGCAGATTGATATGGCTATCTATAGTTGATTATATTTTGGGGACTTGTTTCTTATTAGCCTTTTGCTTCAACCTGTCATCCTTTTCTAGTTTTTGGACCCTTTTTTCATATTGTGTTGAAGATGATTATTATAAATCCTTAATCAGTAAATATAAGACATTTTCCCGTTTTCTTTATTCTCGAGCGGCAACGGTCTCCCCTTTTCCCCCGCTTTGCATTTGTAAAGCCGGCAGACGGCGTAACACGGCGTACTCTTTTCGAAGACGCCGGGTTAATGGAAAGCCGGACGCCGACAATACGGGCTTTGCTCTTTTTTTCTCTCTAGGAGAGCAAAAGGAGCGCCGCCGAAATGTGCGGAAGGACGGACGGGAACGTGAGAGTCGTCTTCCCCGGAGACTGCGTCCACGCCGGGCACTACGTTCTTGTCCAGGTGAGATTGAGGGGTAAAAAAAAGAGATGTCCGGAGACAGAGCGAGAGAGATGATAAGAGAAAAACAAATAGAAAAAGAGAGAGTGAGAGAAAACAAGAGTGTGAGGACCAAAGAGAGGGGAAAAAAGAGACGTCGAGAGACAGAAATAGAAAAAGACATAGCGAGAGGGAAGAAAAGAAAAGAACAAATAGAAAAAGAGAGAATGAGAGAGAACAAGAGAGAACAAAAGAGAGAAAAAAGTATGACGTCAAGAAAGGAGAAAGAAATTGAAAAATAGAGCGTGAAAAGGAAAAGACAGATAGAGAAGGAGAAATAAACTGAAAAAAGAAGTGGGGAAATAATGGAGAGAAAAAAAAATAGAAATAGAGATGGATAGAGATAAAGGAAAAGAGAGGGATAAGAAAAAAAGGGCAACAAATGGAAAGAGGGTGAGGGGTAAAAAGATGTTGGGAGACAGAGCAAGAGAGGAAAATAGAAAAACAGAGAATGAGGGAAAACAAGAGTGTGAGAACCAACAAGTGGGAAAAATGAGACATCAAGAAAGGAGAAAGAAATTGAAAGATAGAGCGATAAAAGGAAAAGACAGATAGAGAAGGAGAAATAAACTGAAAAAAACAGGAGAGATAAAAATATAGAAAAGGAGATGGAGAGAGATAAAGGAAAAGAGAGGTATAAGAAAAAAAGAGCGACAAACGGAAAGACGGTGAGGGGGGAAATCGAGACTAAAGAGTTTAAGAAAAAAAGTGAAGGAGAGGGATATGAGGGGAGGAATTATGAGACAAAGAGAGGGAAAGAGAAAGCGAAATGAAAAAATATACATTAAAAAGGAAAAACATCGAAGGGAAAAGATAAAAAAAGAAAGAGATAAAGAGGGAAACGAGCGCGATGAATAAAAGAGAAAAAAAGGAGGGAAAAACAAAGCGCTAAAGAAAATGAAAGTTAAAAAAAAAAAATTGTTTTTGTGATACTTGGGAAATGGCTCTTTTTCTAGACCTAGCTCTTTTGGCTAGGTTCTCTGAGAAGATTCGACTCTTTTGGCTCCCAAACAGCTTCTCCTATTTGTTTTTAAAAATATTTCGTCAATTTTCAAACATGATGCACCGAAGCGCTTTGTCATTAGGAATCTTTTGGAATGTTTTGCAAAGATTGAATGCACTCCGCTTCGGAGCAATCCATATGCATCATTTTTATGCCTTTACTACGAACAGTACTTGCTTTCTTCTTTTTTGTCCTCTGTAACGAAGTCAATTATACCTGTACAGCCCTTTCTGTGTTTCTAGACAAGCAGAACGGCATAATTCATGCCAGTTTATAGCAAACCCTATTGAGACAAAAATTGTAGAAAAGAACAGCTAAAATAGCAGAGAGAGAGAGATGAAAAAATGGAGAAGAATACAGATTAAGAGAGAAATAAAGACACTGGGAGAGAAAAAAAGAGAGATGGGGAGGAAAAAATGAATAAGAAAGAGAAGATACAGATAGAGAGAGCTAAAGAAACTGAGAGTAAAATAGAGAGGAGAAAGACAGAGAAAAAAAATGAGACAGGAAGAAAGAGAGACGAAAATAAAGAAACATAGAGAATGAGAGGGAGGGAGAAAAATAGTGAGAGTAAAGAGACTGAGAGAAAGAGAAAGTAAAAACGAGGAAAAAATAAAGAAGAAAGAGAAGATAGATAGAGGGAGCTCAAGTAAGAGAGAGTAAAATAGAGGGGAAAAAGACAGAAAGAAAAAAATGAGACGGGTAGAAAGAGATTAAAATCAAGAAACAAAGAGAACGAGAGGGAGGGAGAAAGAAATAGCAAGAGTAAAAAGAGACTGAGAGAAAGAGAAAGTTAAAAAAAGAGGGAAAAATACAGAAGAAAGAGAAGATAGAGAGCTCAAGAAACTGAGAGAGTAAAATAGAGTGGAAAAAGACAGAGAAAGAAAAAACGAGACGGGGAGAAAGAGGGACAAAAATAAAGAGACAAAGAGAGAACGGGAGGGAGAGAGAAAAGAATTAGCGAGAGTAAAAAGAGACTGGGAGAAGGAGAAAGTAAAAAAAGAGGAAAAATAAAGAAGAAAGAGAAGATACAGATAGAGAGAGCTAAAGAAACTGAGAGAGTAAAATAAACGAGAGAAAAAGACAAAGAAAAAAAAACGAGATGTGGAGAAAGAGAGACAAAAATAAAGAAACCGAGAATGAGAGGGAGAGAGAAAAGAAATAGCAAGATTAAAAAGAGAAGGAGAAAGAACAGAAATGGAAAGTGAGAGAGAAATATATACAGACACTGAGGGAGAGTGGCTTCGGCGGCATCCACCAGGCTTATCTCAAGCCATAATGAGTCTGAATCAACCATGGCATCGATGAGTTGTTGCGTCCCCGGTGAAAATGCATGGAGATAGAATCGTGTCTGTGTTGCAGATCGTGTCGGCTACCTCCCAGACTCTACGAGGGCAACTGCTTTGCCTCCGATCTCCTCCAGACTCGGCCGAGTCGGAACGTCGTCGACGTCTCGGGATCCAAATGGAGTAGGTTCCAGTCTACTCAGGGCACCGAGGCTATTTATTCGATGGAAGAGAGGAACGGAATCATCGCAGCTCTCCTGTCGGCAGTTTTTATTCTTGCTAAGGTGCATCTATTCATCTTTTGGGTGTTTCGGAATTTATAAAGAATAAAAAAGACAAATGAAGAAAAGAACGTCTCGTACAAGAAGGGAAAACTGAAAAAACGGGAATACAAACGAAAGCGGGAGAAAAGGGAAGTAAGAAATAGGCAATTGCAGTTTGGATTGAAAGAAAATAAAAAAAAGGTAGGAATTGAAGAAAAGGGGGAGCAGAAAACCAAGGGAAAAGGGCACAACAACCAAATGAGAAATAGAAATGATCCTTATATTTCAATCGCGTACAAATAAGAAATCATGAAACGCTATCTTGAGCAGACGGTTGACAGACTTTGAGAGGCGGAGATTTCTTGGATGAGCTCGTTTCAGCCCAGCGCAACCTCCATCTTTGAGGTGTCGGGATATATATTTATATGTAATATATATATATATATATATATATATATAATGTTCCCGCTGATCCCTGAAAAGTCTTAAATGGCATTGAATTCATGACCGTAGAAATAAGGCCTTGGTCAGCATTCAAATGTCTCAAATCCCGTTTTCAAAAGTCTTAAAAGTATGGACATGTTAACGAGATTGATATTAGTTTGAACCAAAAAAAAAATGGAGTGAAAAAGTCATTTATCATGCATCACGATCAAACTGCTTGACGGCTGTGGCATGAGTAGTTATATTCTGATGTTGACTGAGGATCCGTGACGTATTGTAAACGTCTCTCTCGCTCTCTATTTTGCTCTCTTTGTTCGCTCTCGCTCTCTCGCTTTTGCTCTCTCTGTCTCTGTCTCACTCTGGTGCTTTGCTGTTCTCTTGCTCTCTTTGTTCTCTCTCTGTTCTTTGTTCTTGCTCTAGCTCTGTATTTCGCTCTCTTTGTTTGCTCTCGTTCTCTTGCTTTTGCTCTCTCTCTCTCTCGCTCTTTTTGTTCTCGCTCTGTCTCTCTTTGTTCTCTCTCTCTCTTTTTGTTTTAGCTTTCTATTTCGCTCTCTGTTCGCTCTCGCTCTCTTGCTTTTGCTCTCTCTCTCTCTTTGTTCTCGCTCTCTCACTTTCGCTTTCTCTCTTTCTCTCTCTCTCTTTGTTCTCTCTCTCTCTCTCTGTCTCTCGCTTTTTTTGTTTTCTCTCTCACTCACACACTCACACACACACCTCTGCCCCTCCCAACTCAAACGAGTCCAACACTCCTCCCTACAGTCACAAAGAGCAATGGGTTAGCAATTTACCGTTGAGTTTTGGTCACACCGCCACTCGCTGGAGCGCCTTCGAGATCCCGTCCACGGATCCGACCCGAGTTTTCGCAATTAGCATTCAAACCCTCGTTTGCATTCCGCTTACCTAGAAGTCTCCCACGTCACCGGCTGCCGGGGTCAGCTCCGTTGTGTGGGGAGCAGGACCCCATCAAACATGTCTTCCTTTGTTCCCAGAGAGGAACCTTTGGCCCCTCCATTTCTTCCCCATTATGATAATGGGAAGCCTTTTTCTTCAACTCGCTTGTCGAGCTTGTTACAGCGGATGGCTCCCGACCAATAAGGATTCATGAAAAACAGCCTCGACTTCTTTTTCTCTTTTGTTTTTGCATTTGTAATTGTTTTTCACTTCATTTTGGCCTTTGTTAGGTTTTATCTTTTGCTTTTTTTTCCCTTCTTTTCATTTTTTCTCTTCTTATTTTTCATGCTTCTTGTCTCCTTTTATATTTTGCTTTTTCTCTTTAAAAAAAAGCCTTTCTCTGTTTACGCAAATAATTTGAAATAAAATGCTGCATTTTTGCTCACTCAGAGTCTCCGTAGATTGTATTGTCATACTTTTTAGCACTTGATTTCAGTTGCCCTTTACACACAGAGACATCAAGTGGTCGGCAATGCCCCTTTAAAGAGACTTAGCTTTTTTCGGAGCGTATCCTTCAAAGCTTTGTTGAGTTAGTTCCAGAACAAGTTATACAGCCAACTGAGAAAAGAACAAGAAACGGAACATGATAACTAGTGAGCAGCCGTTATGAAACATGGCCCCGCTTCTTTTTACCTGGCCCCGCCTCGCAGTTTGACGAAAACGTCCCTAACGCTCGCCTCGCAGTCCAGGTTTCGGACCTGGGGACGTCCGCTCAGGTCCCTCAAAGGCAAGACGTCGTTCTTCACCGCCGCGACCTGGACCCAAAGCTCGAAGGACCCGCCATTCAACCTGCCAGGGACTAGGACTTTGCTAAAACCTGATTGGCAGTGCCTTAGCCCCGCCCCCACTCACAAGATCCGGCGGTATTTGACCCTCCAGCTACCCGTCATGCCAATGGGGGTGTCGCCCACGGACAGTCGGACGCCCGTACCGGGGACCAAGACCACGCTCAAGTCGGCTAATGTTGAGGCATCCGTTTGCATGCAAGCGAGAAATGACAAAAAGATTGCCGATTCCGGACAGTGATATGTCGTTCGTTAACAAAACCAGTCTAGGAAGAGTTGTTTTGTTCACATACGACACAAACCTATGGCAGTCTCCCTATTAGCAGGGAGTCGGCTCCCATCATTCGCTTCCAAAAGCCGGCAGGAGGAGGATGGGTTGTTGGCGAACACCAATTCCAACAATACCGGGGAACGGGGTCAGGTCTTACTCAGACAATCGGTACCGGACTTTCCTGACAACGGACACGTTTTCAGTTCCCGAGACGTTTTGGAATGCTGATGCTCCCCAGCTTTTTCCGGATGGACGCCATTCTCAGTTGTTGGCGACCTAGGCAGGAACATGGCTCAGCAAAGAATCGGGTTTCCTCTTGCGTTCCTGATTCGCCGTCATTTTTTTTTGTCTTTAATTCCTGAAACTTACGTATTCAATTCTCATCTCCACATTGGATTTAACGGATTGCTTTTTTGTCTTCGAGTCTTGACTTAGAGTATTTGTTCTCCTTCTCTGGAGTTTCAATTTACCGTATTCGATGCCTTTGGAGGTCAGTTTGATCCGGACGCCGGGATTGCCGCTCGACGTGGAAGGACTGAAGGTCGTCGAGGACAACCAACACCACAGGAACATCTTTATATTTTCTGAGGGGAAAAAACAAATCGCAAGTCCTTAATTCAAGCTTTACTTTTGTACGCAATTATTTTCTCTTTCACTGGATAAGAGGAGTGAGTACCAAGTTTTTCCTCTGTCCCAATCCTCCACAAATCTGGTTTCTTCAGGAGTGGCCCAAAAAAACAAAACCCATACATGTCGACACAAAACAAGATATAAGAAAATGGATTATTGACAGTGTACAGGAACAGCACATGGAAGTTTGCTAGGATCTTTAGAATTCAAAGTTATGAAACTACGCTAACACGGGCTTGACCACGCATCCCTGCTACATCATGTTGAAACCATGACGATCTCTAAATGAACAATACGTGAAAGGACGACAACCACAGAATACTAAACTGGCATTTTGCTGAACAAAACATGAAAGAATGAGAATGAAGGGAACATAATCGTTCATGGAAAGAACAAATACGTCATGTTCCAACACCTACCCACTCCAATACAACAAAACTTGGAAAGAATGTTTTCTAACAGTACCAAAAGTGGAAGGACGCCTGCGCAAGAAACGAAACAAGAATGTCATCATGACGAGACAAGCACATTTCATGCTGGCTCAACAAGCTCAAAATGAACAAAACAATCAAAGACAAGTTCTGATAGAATACCTTCTGGTTCTAATGTAACAAAACATAAAATTACAAGGACCCGGAAAACATGCTCGTCGGTGGCTAGAACTACATCATGTTCAAACACCAACCAGCTCCCATTAAACATGAAAGCCAAAGCCGGATATGTTGGGACACAAACTTGCTCGTGCCAAACAAAACGTGAAAGGAGGACCATCTGGGATGTATTTGAATACCATCTAGTTTAAAGAGAACAAAAAAGAGTTATAAGTGTTGGGTAACAAAAACAAGAAAACATCCATTTTTAAGAGAACCAAAAATGAAAGGCAAAGCAGGATGTGTTTGAACTCAATCTAGCTTTAACCTGACAAAACATGCAAAAAAGACAACCCAGACTGTGTTTGAATACCAACTAGTACAGGAAATTGATTCAGGACTTTGTCCAATAGAGCGACGCAAACCACCTGCACCTGAACACCACCAAGACCAGGGAGTTGGTGGTGGACTTCAGGAGAACTAGAACTCACCCGGTTCCCGTAACCATCAAAGGAGAATGTGTAGAATTTGTCCAGACCTACAAATACCTGGGTGTGCAGCTGGACAATAAACCGGACTGGACTGTCAACACAGAAGCTCTACGTAGGAAAGGTCAAAGCCGACTTTACTTCCTCAGAAGGCTGGCCCCCTTCAACATCTGCAAAAAGCTCCTGAAAATATTCTGAGACAGTTGTGGCAAGCGCCTTTTTCTATGCGTAGCGTGTTGGGGAGGCAGCGTCATGAAGAAGGATGCCTCTCGTCTCGATAAACTGGCGAGGAAAGCGAGCTCTGTTGTGGGCACAGAGCTGGACAGCCTGACAACAGTAGCTGAGAGACGGGCACTGAAAAAGCTGCGGTAAATCATGAACAATTCATCACATCCACTACACTGCATTATATCCAGACAGAAGAGCAGCTTCAGCGCCAGACTGCTGTCACTGTCTTGTACCACGGACAGACTGAAATGCTGAGATCTTTCCTTCCTCGTGCCATGAGGCTAGTTAACTCCACCCGGCGGAGTAAAGGCCCACATTAAACCACACCCCCTACATTGCACATTACCATATTTAATTGCAATGTATATTCTGTGTAGCACTATCTAGATACTCTACACACTACAGAGAGTATTAGCACATCACATTGGGTATTTGTATATTGTATTCTTTTTGCTTTATTTATTTATTGTTCTCAGCGCAGGGGTGCTGCTGGAAATGTGAATTTCCCTGCGGGGATGAATAAAGTATATCTAGTTCTAAGGGAACGAAACATACAAAACATACTGATCGGCTCCCTGTCCCAGCTTAAACCCAGTCCTGTCAGTCCCCTGTTGTCAGGTCGTCTGCAAACCTCTGTTTATACAAGGCAAGCCTTTTCCAATCCTGACTCCCGCTTGTCCCGATTTTGCTCCCATTTGTCTCTGGCTACAACCTGTTTTAATCCTGACCACGTCTGCTCTCCCGTCCCGGCTTTCGACCAATTTTTGATTCCGACTACGTCTACTCTCCCGTCCTGGCTTACGACACATTTCTGACCCCGACCACGGTTTGCTTTCCCAGTCCCGGCTACTGACCCGTTTTTCTATCCCTGACACCGCCATCGCTCGCTACAGAAAATACACTTCCGTATTCGGACCGTCCCCTATTAGGCAAACGGATGAAAAGACCTCGTGTCAGGAAATGAATCCACGGCCCGGCAAAGAACGGACTTTACAGTGTTGGTAAATGTTTTAGACGTTGAGACACGAGTCCGAGTAAGATGATAAAAGCCCGTCCCTCCTGTTATGTCCAAGAAATAGTCCTCGTACTGGCAGTAACGTCTGGAACTGCAATGTGAATCACACTCTATGAAAATGGACACAATAGATCATCCTCATGTATCTGGACCGGACATTCCTGTCATCCTCGGGTCAAAATGACCCACCTTTCTAACTTAAAATGTGATGTCTTCCTTGAATAAAAGAAATGAAACGTTTTTATTCACATTTGGATAAAAAATTACAGAGACAGCCTTTAACAACAGGATGCTAAAATCTTTTTTGATATATTATCTTCCAAGTTAGGTCCAGGAAAGTCAAGTCAAATCCTGTTTATTTGTTTGGCCCTTAATCACAAGGAGTATCAAAGGCTGCACAGACCACAGACTTTTGCAAACACACACTGTCCCTTTGATGTAAATGCGGCCCCTTGCAAATTATGGATTCGTTTATTACTTATTGATGGATTTTCACATTAATTCTTTAACTTTTTTTTAGATCTTGTGTAGTATATTTTTCTACTAGATTTGAAAACAATTGATATTTTTAAATCAGAAGATGATAAACATTAAAATGAAGCTTTCAGTTATCAAGAAATATCTATTACCACCCTCGCTAAATTGCATGCAGCAAATCAACAATATTCAAAAAAGGGGGGGCCATTAAAGTAAAGAAATCTTCGAAAATGTAAATGTTAATTTAGGGGGGATCTCATCGGTGTGGCGATAATCTTTCCTCTTTTTGGGATTACGCACACACGTTTTTAGAGTCACATTACGTCTTAATGACTTCACACCAGCCCGCTCTCATCCTTCTTCGCTTTTATTTTGTTGGGTTTCTACTTCCTGTTTTGATTCCACCGAGGTTAATTTGATAATTGTGCGTTTTTTTGTGGACTTTCTGTGCATCATAGTATAATGTGAACACCAGTGTTGGGCAAGCCACTGAAGTAATTAGTTACTGTTACTAGTTATTGCTTTTAAAAATAATTGTGTTACCCCCGGAATACTGACTATGTAGTTACAAATTTTAATAGTAATTTTACGACACCCCATCCTAAAAATTGCACAATATACTGTCGTCATAATTTTGAAAACATTCGATTCGTTGTAAAAAATAAGCTTCGAAATCCTGGCCTCCCAAAATACTACGAATACTACTCGTACTACCCTGTAAGGTTCTCACTCTAACGGCAATATTGTGATATTATCGGCACAATACTGTATAGCCTCGCCATATTAGAAGCATTAAGTCAGCTGTAAAATGTAAATAGTCTGCGTTTATATAGCGCTTTTCAAGCCACTGAAGACCTCCCAAAGCGCTTTACAATGTGCTTCACACTTACCCATTCACTCACACACCAATAGCGGCCATGCAGCCATGCAAGGCCCCGACCTGCTTAGCGGGGGCATTTGGGATTAAAGGTTCCCGACCACTGTGCTAAACTGTACATAACTGGCAATGTTACCTTGATAACTAACGGCTTGGTGTTCTACTTTTTGTATTTTTGTCTTGTGTAATATTTCAAAATATCATACTGCTCAAAGCAAATGTTGAGCAAACGATTAATCATCCGTCATGTATTCAATAACATATTTTTTAAGAAGCTGTTTAAGATTGGACTCCCCAAAAATAATATATTAAAATTAAGCAAAATTTGCCTATTCTTATTTAAATAAAATAACCCAAAAACTGTAAAAGGTTAAGATGTGGTGGAATTAAATATTATACTTGCTGATAAGTGTTGCTAATTGTTATTTTTATCGTAATCAACAGTAAAATATAGTAAATATTTAAAGAAATATACTAAAATCTAGAATTACTGCTGAATTTATTAAAGGAATAACCTGTATTACCTTAAGTGGCCATCATTGATAAGAAAAACGTAATCATGTCAATTAAGGCAACGCTATAATTTAAGATTTAAAAAAAAAAAATTAAACTAGTGCCAGGATTTAAAATGACAGATTTTGTGCCTCAAGATGTTTTATGAAACTATGAAACACTTAATCTGATTAATTGTATTCAAAACAACAAAAGATGCTCTTAAATAATACTACTACTGTCACTATAACGGCAATTTCTGTATCACAAGATGAAATTCGCCATATGAAGAGCTCCGTTGTTAAAAGTGGTTTCCTTTGTGGGATTATGGCTTCCTCTAGTGGTCAATTGCTTAGCACAGGTATTCGTTTAATTTTTCTCATGCGTCACTATTAGGATGTATGACGTCATTCTAATGGAGTGGTTTGTTTCTTAAATAATGCACGTATAAATAATACGACGCTCATTTGTTTTCCTTTCGACGACCGATCCTCGTTCGAATAACGAGATCTTAGTTTGACGTTTTCCACAAAGAATGTGCAATTCACCTCATCTAGAATATTCCGTTTCCGCAAAGCAATATGGGACTTGTGGTACAGAGATGGATCATACAGGCAAATTGTAAATGCTATCCAGAATGAGGAATCTTCGCACTTGATTCAAACCCCCAAAGAACTTGATCTATTTCCGGGTTTTTGTTTTTCATGATATGTTTAAGAACGAATCAGAATAACTCGAGGAAATTCATCCACATTTGTTTTTATTCTCTTTTGTTCGAAAATTGAGAAAAACAAAAACTACGATTGAGGCCGTTGTTTTCTGGCACTTTCTGTGGTCCTTCCTTTGTTAACGGCGCTCTCTAGTGGTCAAGTTTTCGCCCTGCACCCCGCGAAGACCCTTTGAGTTGAGCGTATCCGGCGTGACGTCACCAACGCGAGCTGGGGAATTGGAGTTCACTGTGACGTCACGTTGTCACGTGATACGTCAGCGTGAACGTTGAATGCGTTCTTGCGCAGGAAACGAAATTCACTTGACAGGTAACGCACGCCCGCCCTCTTTTTTCTCCTCTCTCTCTCCCTCTCTTTTGTCTTTCATGTGTCTCTTTCTCATATTTCTCTCTCTCTCTCTTTCTGTGTCTCTCTTTCGTTTACCCCCCTCAGTTTCTCTATCTTTCTTCACCTTCTATATTGTTCTTATTCTGTCATTCTCTCCCTCTTTATTTTTTCTCTTTCTCGCCATCTCTTTCTCTACGTCACTCTTTACTTTTTCTGTTTCTCTAACTTTTTGCGTCACTCCCCTTTTTTCTCTATGGCTCACACTCTTTTCTCATCCCCTTATTTTTTTATTTTCCCTCTCTTTCTTTATAAGTCTCATATAAAACACAGCCTCTTTTTCTTTCTCTCTCTCTTTTTGCTTCTCTCTCTTTGTGTCTCTCTTACTCTGACTTTGTGCATTTTCTCCCTTTCCCTATCCAACTCCCTCTCTCTTTACCTTTCTCTCATTTACCTCTTACACTGTTTCTCGGTCTTCCTCTGTCTTAACTTCTCGCTCGCTCTCTCTCTCGCTCTCTCTTTGTCTCCTGCTCTCCCTTTCACTCCCTCCCTGTCTTTCCATGTCTCTTTCTCCTCCTCACAATTCTCTCTCTCTCTTTCTGTGTCTCTCTTTTACACCCTTCTGTTTATCTATATTTCTTCACCTTCTTTATTGTTCTTATTCTGACATTCTCTCCCTCTTTATTTGTTCTCTTTCTCGCCATCTCTTTCTCTCAACGTCACTCTTTACCTTTTCTTTCTGTTTCTCTAACTTTTCTCTTTTCCTTTTCCATTCTTTTACGTCTCTCCCCTTATTTCTCTATTTCTCACACTCTTTTCTCATCCCTCTTTTCTTTTCGCACTTTTTCTTTATAAGTCTCATACTAAACACAGCCTCTTTTTCTCTGTCTCTCTCCCTTTCCCTATCTGACTGCCTCTCTCTTTACCTTTCTCTCCTTTACCTTCTCTCTCTCTCTCTCTCTTTCTCTCCCGCTCTCCCTTTTTCTCTCCCTCTCTTTCCCCGCCTCCCCCCCCCTCTCCCCGGAAGAAGACGCTCCGGAATCAAGTGTTGACTGGAGCCGCCGACTGCGGCAGCCAAGCAGCCACGACCGATGACGTTTTCTCCAGGTAGCTCGCCTTCCTTTCTTTTCCTTGTTTCCCCGATGACGTCATACTAGCGTATTGTCTTGATGACGTCACCTGGAACGATGGCACTGTTGCAGTACCCTAGGGGGTTTGACGGGGGGGGGGGTGCTTGTGTTCGCTCGCTTTGCTTTCGCGAACGAAGGAAGGCGCGTGCACGTCGGGGACCGTCGGATCGGTGAGTCCGGTTCTGACGTCATCACAGGTTTTTGGTGGGGGGGAACAGTACCCCTTAGTCGAGTCGGGGTTGGGGTCCCCCCTCCCCCTTGCTTCTTTCATGTTCTGTGATCAGCTGTTGGTTCCGGGTGCGCGCTCAGGCCTGTGACGAGGACACGCCCACTTACCGCCAAACGACAGGTTTCGTGCACGGGCTTGTCTTGCTGCTGCATTCTTATAGCGACTATTTTGTCTACTATTATATGGATATATCGGTGAGTGGGTGGGGTCGAGGGGGAGGGGGTTATCAAGTTTTTGGAATTGGGGGGGCTGCATTGGGCGTCCATTTAGCATATACGCTACATTATATTGGAATGATTTCACCGTCAGGGCAGCATGGCGGCGCAGTGGTTAGCGCGTGTGCGTCACAGTTCTGAAGTCTTGGGAACCTCCTGTGTGGGTTCAAATCCAGCTACCTGTGCGGAGTTTGTATGTTCTCCCCGTGCTTGCGTGGGTTTCCTCCGGGCACTCCGGTTTCCTCCCCTATTCCAAAGACATGCATTTCAGGTGGATTGGCCGGTCCAAATTGTCCCTAGGTGTGAATGAGCGAGCGAGTTGTCTGTCCCTGTGTGCCCTGCAATTGGCTGGCAACCAGTTTAGGGTGTCCCCTGCCCACTGCCCGATGATTGCTGGGATGGGCTCCAGCACCCCCGCGACCCTACTGAGGATAAACGGTGCAGCTAATGAGATGAGATAATGAGATTTCACCATCACTCTGTTTGCAAGTAATTTTTGTAGTATTTCTTAAGTATTCCTGTCGTAATATTTCCGTAGTAGTATTTCAGATTCAGATTCAGATTCAGAGCTCCGCAATAGTCTAGTCCCCCTGGCCATTAGACTGTTAAATGGTCAATCTAACATATAGTTAACTTAAATCTAAACGGCTGCTAATTTGACTTTTGCACTAGTGGCAGTTTTTTTATAGCTTGCCACTCCTTGCACATTTGATCTCTGCACTATTGTTACTTACAGTGTTATTACTTACAGTGTTATTGTTTACAATATAATGGTACTGTGTACCTGACTTGTTAACCTGACTGCCCATCTTGCACATCTGGTTAGCGTCTCTTCTTGCACTATCGGCACTATGGTAAATAACACAATACAGCTTTATTTATATCTGTACACTGAAGGACACTGAGGGAAACTGTGGGAGTCAGATCCATCGACATTTCGTTCTGTATACACGTATCTTTGTAATATTTCTATAGAATTGTACTTTTGCAGTATTTCTGATATTTATCTAGTGGTATTTTTGTATTGTCGTATTACTGTAATGTTTTGCATTTTAACTGTATTACTGTATTTCTGTTGTAAAATTTGCGTCGTCGTATTTTGATTGTATTTATGTTGTAATATCTTTGTTGTAGTATTTTAGTACTATGGTATTACCTGAGTGGTATTTTTGTAGTATTTCTTTAGTATTCCTGTCGTAATATTTCTGTAGTAGTATTTAATAGTATGACTGTAATATTTCTCTATAATTGAAGTATTTCTGTTGTGATATTTCTCTAGTGGTATTTTTGGATCATAGTATTACTGTAGTGGTATGTTTTGCATTTTATCTGTAGTATTTCTCTTGTAATATTTGCGTCGTTGTATTTTGTAGTAGTATTTAAGTATTATAGTATTACTGTAGTAGTATTTTTGGATTGTAGTATTACTGTGGTGGTATTTTTTGCAGTGTTTCCGTGGTATGTTTTGCGTTTTATCTTGAGTATTTCTCTTGTAATATTTGTGTCGTCGTATTTTGGTAGTATTTCTGTTGTGATATTTCTCTAGTGGTAATTTTGGATTGTAATAGTACTTTAGTGGTATTTTTTTTCTAGTGTTTTGCATTTTATCTGTAGTATTTCTGTTGAAATATTTGTGTAGTCGTATTTTGTGAGTATTTATGTTGTAGAATTTTTGTCATAGTATTTTTGTACTATAATATTACCAGAGTGGTATTTTTTGTTGTATTTCTTTAGAAGTATTTCTATAAGGGTAATTTGTATTATTTTTTAAGTATTTCCACAGTAGTATGTTGATAGTTTTTTCCACTGTAATATTTTATCGTATGCAATTAGTATTTTTGTTCTACTGATGTAGTTGTATGTTTGTAGTATTTTTGTTGTGATATTACTCTAGTGTTATTTTTTGTCGTGCTTTGCATTTTATCTGTAGTATTTCTGTTGTAATATTCGTGTTGTCGTATTTTGGAAGTATTTATAATGTAATATTTTTGCTGTAGTATTTTACTACTATAGTATTACCGGAGTGGTATTTTTAGTAGTATTTCTGTGGAATTATTTCCGCAGGGGTGATTTGTAGTATTTCTAAAGTAGTATTTCCATAGTAGTATGTTTGTAGTTTCTTCACTGTAATATTTTATAGTATTTATTTCGTATTTTTGTTATATTGATGGAGATGTATGTTTGTAGTATTTTTGTTGTAATATTTCTGTAGTAGTATTTAATAAGATCACTGTAATATTTCTTTAGAATTGTATTTTTGAAGTATTTCTGTTGTGATACTTCTCTAGTGGTATTTTTTTTATTGTAGTATTACTGAAGTGGTATTTTTTGTGGTGTTTTACATTTTATCTGTAGTATCTCTCTTGTAATATTAGTGTCGTCGTATTTTGGTCGTATTTATGTTTTAATATTTTTGTCGTAGTATTTTAATACTATAGTATTACCGGACTGGTATTTTTTGTTGTATTTCTGTGGAATTATTTCCGCAGGGGTGATTTGTAGTATTTCTAAAGTAGTATCTTTGAAGTATTTCCATAGTAGTATGTTTATAGTTTTTCCACTGTAATATTTTATAGTATCTATTTCGTATTTTTGTTGATTGATGGAGTTGCATGTTTGTAGTATTTTTGTTGTAATATTTTTGTACTAGTATTTTTGCAGTATTTCTATCGTACTTTTTTCTTTTCTGAGTGAAAAGAAGGTCCCTTTTTTCAAGCCCTAAATTTGACATTTAGTTTTGTAGCAATTTTGGAAGATTTAGTATTTTTGTCTTAATATTTGGTTTTAAAACACTTTTTTTTGTATTATTTGATGTAAAATTATGCATGTTGTCATTGTGTTTGGCTTTTTTGTTTTGGTGGGCCAGGTGAAAATGCCTGACGGGCTGCCCGTGGCCCGCGGGCCTCAGTCTGCGCACCCCTGGTATATTTTATATGGTATTTCTACTTGAGATATTTTCTCCTTCATTTCTCGGGTCAGGTATGACTCAGCGCAAGTCTCAAATTTGGCAAAGAGCGACAAGGTGACCCAATGACGAACGCGTCCCGGCCGGAGAAGCACAAGACGTAAAACGAAGACACGGAATAAGATTCATGAACCGAAAAGGAATGGCGATCGGCTAGTGTAAAGGAACCGAACCAGAAAGTTTAGCAAACAACTAAAGGAGGATCGACCGCGTCTCCTCGAGGAAAGCCGACCCGTTCTGAAAACGGCCCACCCATGTTGGGTCATTGGGATTTTCTACTAAGAGGATTTTATTGTGGTTGACCAAGTCAAATGAACCCTACCTCTTGGTTATCTCTCTTCCTCTCGTCCTTTTCTTTCTTTCATTCTTTCTTTTTTCTTTTTTCTTTTTTCTTTTTTCTTTTTTCTTTTTTCTTTTTTCTTTTTTCTTTTTTTCTTTTTTTCTTTTTTTCTTTTTTTCTTTTTTTCTTTCTTTCTTTTTTCTTTGTCTTTTTTTTTTCTCTCTGTCTTTTTTCTTTCGTTTTTTCGTTCTTTCGTTCTTCCTCTCACTTATTCTCTTTTTTTCTTTCGTTTGTTCTTTTACCTTTTTATTCCCCTTTACTCTCCTTTTTTATTTCCCTCTTTCTTTCTCTTTTCCCCCTCTCTGTCTCTCTCTTGGTCCCTCGTCAAGCGTTTTTTTTAGTATAGTTTTGACATCTTTGTATTCGGAACAGCCTAGTAAACATCCGTGTTATGTTTCTCTATACTAGCCGAGTGTGAATATATTTCCCGTGTCGTCTCCCTTTTATGTCTTGTTCTTTTAGATCTGTCCGTGTTTCAACATTTAGTAGCTCTTTTAAATTCGCCCGGTTTAACTCTTCACCACAGAAGACAAGTCGGTCCCGTTGGTCTCGTCGTGCGTCTCTACTCCTCCGACAGGTTGGATGACGTTAGCCCGCTTTTTAGCGCCGTCTGCGTTTGGGTCTTTCCCCCCACAAGACGACGTACGTGCTTTATTGCCCTCCTTGGGAGAGACATCATCTCAGCGCCTTTCTTGGATTGCCTCGTCTGGTGCGAGAGCGGTAGATTGTCCACCGCCGCGCGAGTCCTTTCCTTTTTCTACATTTCTCGCGTGCATACGTTCATTTGTGTCGTTGTTTCCCTCATCCTGGATGTTTTGATGCTGCAAAGCACTCTGGGATTTGTAGTTCAAGCAGTTTCTGGCAAACTCGCTAAACTGGCTTCACGTGTATCGGTTCATTTCTCTGGCACGTTATGTTTTTATACTGACGCTAATGTGTCACGGTTGTATCCATCCGTATATAGTGTAAGTCTTTGCTTTCGGCTGTGCGATTCGGTTCAATGTTTCTTGTTCATTGGCACGAAATCCGCATAATTGTGGAGCATTCCCACAGTTTTTAATCACCTGTATGAAGTCCATCCATTATCTACACCGCTTATCCTCAGTAGGGTCGCGGGAGTGCTGGAGCCCATCCAAGCTATCTTCGGGCAATGGGCAGAGGACACCCTCAACTGGTTGCCAGTCAGATGCAAGGCAACCCAAATGAAGTCAATTTCAGATTCAGATCTACTTTATTGTCATTCTAGTACACGTGTATACAGAACGAAATGTCGATACATCTGACCCGCACAGTTTCCTTGAATGTACAGATATAAGAATGTCAAAGAATGTGCAATTCACCTCATCTGGAATATTTTGATGCAGCAAAGCACTCTGGGACTTGTAGTACAGACATGGATCATAAAGGCAAATTCCAGCTCACTCGCTAAAATGGCCTCTTGCGCATCAGTTCATTACTCTCTGACAATTCTGCCCCAGAAGCCAAAATGCAAAATTTGTATCCGTCCGTATAGTGTAAGTCTATGCTTTTGAGACGAGCAAATTGAGATGCAGAAACGGAGCGGACTTTTGGAGCAAAACCAGCACGAATGACAATATATAAAAAAGTAAAATGCATATAAAAGTTTTTTGGGGGTCATGACGCTCGTTGGGGTCTTTCGCACCTCCGTCCACCAGGGGGCGCCTCGTCCGCTTGTATTCGGGAAAAGCGTGTCCAATCAGCTCACACTTGTCCCTAATCAGCCTGACCCTTCACAAGGACATGTTGAACAGCACCCATGGTCAGGTCATTGTCATTGTCCACATCCATTTTCCACCAATAATACCATCACTTTTTTGCAGTTCCAACTTGGTTTCTGAAGTTTGTTGTTGTTTCAGATACTTTATTGTTGTTTTTGACACTTTGTTACTTTAATGATGATTTTATGTTTCAATGCCATCTGTTTTTGAGCACCTTGCCTTTTCCTGCTTCCTGCGTTTGGGTCTGTTGCTGCTCCTGCTCGCTCTTTGTCACAGTTATACCGGCAAATGCCATGTTCAGGGGGGTTTGTTTTTTTCTCTTGTTATAAATGATTGATTCAGATTGTTCTACAAAATTCAATTCCCTTTTAAGAGTTGGGTAGCAACGAGTTACATTGACTTGAGTAAATTTTGGGATATTTTGTAGTCAGTGAGTATTTTTAAATCACTATACTTTTTACTTTTACACAAGTAAAAAACAGGTCAGTAGCCGGGACAAGAGAGCAAAAAACGTGGGCCAGATCAGGAACAAGTAGAAAGCCAGGAGAGGAGAGTAGACGTGGTCAAGATCAAAAAAGGGATTGTTATTTGGGACGGGAGAGCAGACGTCGTCGAGATCAAAACAGATCGAAGCTGGAGACAAACAGGAGCAAAAAAACGGGACAGGTGAAAAGGGCTTGCGGTGTAAAAACAGAGATTCGCAGACGGACCGACAAAAGGGGACTGACAGGACAGAGTTTAAATACTGACAGGGAGCCAATCTGTCAACAAGCTGCAGCTGGCGCTCTACTTGAGTCCCAATACTCCGAAAACACAGTACTTTTACTTGAGTCCATTTTTTTGTCTACTCTACCCAGGCCCGGCTAGCACAACGCCCACCTCTTAGCATGGGTGCGCTACAAAGGTAATTTGTTTAAGGCGGGGCTCGAAAGACAAACACACTCGAAAGCTTTACGACTCGCTCGCTAGCAAACCGGCTAGCAAACCGGTTCACCTCGTGCTTAGTACAAAATCCTGTTCTTAGATTTGGCGGATGGATGCACTGTCGGAGGCGGATTAGCGGCAGCTGTCATTTCACCGTAGGCTAATTCTTCCCTGAAATGGTCACAAATCTACTTGACATGTTGTTGTCTGCAAAGTTAGCATCCTTGTTATTGCAGTCATGCGTGTGCAACATGAAAGCCCTCTTTTAAAATCAGGGGTCTCAAACCTGAGGCCCCAGGATGATCGTTTTAAGCGCTCGCTTTAATGTGAACGTTAAAGGGACAGCGTGTATTATTGTCCCACGAGTCGTCGCTTTGTTCTGTCGCGCCGCCCAAAACCAGTGAAAAATACAGAGATTCAAAGTGACTGAAACACACCTTAAGACTTTTGAAAAGGAGAGAAATAAGAACAGAAAAGTGAGCGAAAAAAAGACAAAAAATTAAAACTCAAGCAAAATAGGAAAATAAAAATGAAATAAGAGAGGAATAAAAAAATGAACAGAAAAAGGACAAAAAAAAAAAAAGAAAAACGCACCACACATGAAAGCAACGTCTAGTGGCCAAATATCAAACACTGTCTCTAAGAAGAGTGGAATGTTTTTGTCGAAAAGCCTATTTGGCGCAAGCTCACCCGGACCCTAGCTTCTCAGGCTCACTTTGAGACCCCTAATTAAATTTTTCTGTACTGTACATGTCAGGACCAGAACGTAAACAGGACCCAATTGCGTGACATTTACCACAAGTTTTATTGAAAGAGAGAGGAAGGGCTGCGCCCACGATCCGGTGTTTGCTGGACGCGGGAAGCAAGTCGCTCTCGTACTCAGTTTGTGATTCGAACACGGAAGTGAATGTTCCGTAGCGAGCGATGGCGGAGAGCAAAAACGTGGTCGGGGTCAGAAACGGGTCGTAGGCCGGGATGGGGAGCAGACGTGGTCGGGATCAAAAACGGGTCGTAATTCAGGACGGGAGAGGAGACGTGGTCGGGATCTAAACAGGTCGTCACCGGAGACATACAGGAGCAAAAACGAGACAGGTGGGAGTCAGAGTAGAAAAAGGCTTGCCTTGTACAAACAGAGGTTCGCAGACAGACTGGCAACAAGGGACAGATAGGAGTGGGTTTAAATAGGGACAGGGAGCCAATCAGAGCCCGCGGCAGTTAGTGCCAACTGAGCGGGCACAGCTGAGTCACATCGGTAATCATGACAGTACTGTTTGATTAAAAGTCTGACGCTCGGGAAATGACATAAAACAGTTCTAAGGTGGATGTTAGAGTGTAGTTTTGCCTCCACCATAGGGCGCCTAATCGTCTTTTTAATCGGGACAAAAGTGTGCTATTGACCCACGCTTGTCTCTAATTAGTCTGACCCTTCATAAGGACATTTTATTTTCCACAGTCAGGATCCCCTTTTTCTAGTGTCATCCGGATTTATGAGGTTTAGTTTATGTTTCTGGTTCCGACAGTTTTATTGTTGTTTTTGACATGTAGGATGTGTCACGCATATCGTCTTCTTAAATTAACACAAAAAAGAAAAACGGGTCCCACACTGTAAAGCGTAAAAGTTGTAAGGCGGGGACGCTGTATCCCGGGGTAGGACCGTATCTGAGGAATTTTCGCTACATGTTCTTTGTTTTTTGGGTGTTAGCGAGGTTAGCATGATAGCTGTCATGGGAGTTCCTGACTCTGAGGATTAGCTTGCGCCAAGCCTCCCTTAAAAGGCTCTCGGCCTCGTCACTACGCGGCAAACGACGTTTCTCGGGACGGACCGTTGAGAGTTAGTCTTATGTATCGCGTTAGCCGTGTCACCTTTGCTAGCTAGGACCCTTTGCTAAGCGGAGAGCGCAGACCTTTCTTTAGCGCCGTCCCGAATCTCATTTTTGCCGCCCGAGAGAGACAATCGGGAAAACCAGGATATTCAAATATAGGTATATAAATATCCGATGCGAGTTGTGCTGTTGCCGCGGCAACAAAAGCTCCGTGCTCGACCTCCGTCTTATTGCACGGTTTTGTGAGCTGACACCGACGCCGATACCGATCGGTTCCAGCCGTCCCGACATTAAAATAATTACATGTAGAAATAAAAAAATACCTCCATAAATATATGCCAATAAATCACCTCATACCACGAAATCGGTTTATTTCAATTTTGTTCCGCATTGGCTCATTCATGAATTTGTCAAGAAACAGAAAAGGATCAGGACCCAAACGCGTGACGTTCTCACATAAGCCTTTTATATTACGGGAAATGGGGAGTCGTGCACGTTAGGCAGCGGCCTGGAGTGGAAAGACAGGAAACCAGAGACCAACGAGATCGATACCAATTGCATGAGTTGATATCGGACGGCTGGGGTTGATACCGGACAGGACGGAACGGACAGGAGAGATAATGAATCGGGATATTGAAAATAAACAGGAGAAAGTCGACGGGAAGGAAAACTGGGGTAAATAATAAACAGGAAACAAAACTGTAAACCGAAATTAAACAGGACAAAATAAACGGAAAAAATACCGGACAGGAAATATCAACAGGAACAGGACCGAGTCGAAACCCACGTCTTGCGGGGCAGAAGTTCGTTGACCTCTGAGCTTAAAATAGACAGAAAGCCAATTTGTTAACGAGCCGCAGCTGGCACCACACGGGCGGGGCCAATTGGGCGCCATAGCAACCGTGACAGAATTTCTCTTTTTATTTTGTTATTTATCGATTTCATTTTTTCAGGTAGTTTGTCAAGTATTTCATCATTTATTTTGGATGTATTTCAGTATTCATTTTCTTATGTCATGCTAACGACTACATGTTAATAGGTCATGCTAATGTCTACATGCTAACAAGTCATGCTAACGGCTACATGTTAACACGTAGACGCTAACGGCTACTTTCTAACATTTAGATGCTAACGACTACCTGCTAACGAGTCATGCTAACGTCTACATGCCACCAAGTCATGCTAATGGCTACATGCTAACGGGTTTCATTTGTTGACCATTTATTTCTTCATGTAGTTAGTTCTCTCTGTATTTGGTCATTTATTTATTTCCGTGGATGTTTTGTCGTGTATTTTGTTGTTTATCCCACCTTGCATTTTTTCGTGTGTTTTTTTCAGTATTTATTTTGTCGCATATTTTGTCGTTTGGTAGCCATTTCTTTTTCATGTCACATATTTTGTCTTGTATTCCGTCTTGTATTTTGTCTTTTTTCTTTTTCTGTATTTTGTGGCAAGTTTTGTCATGCATTGCATCTTTTATCTTGTCATTTTTAAATTTTATTATTGTTTTTTTTTTCCTGTATTGTGTATTTTTTTTTTTATTTCGGTATTTATCGATTTGCATATTTGATCATTTCTTTCTTTCCTTATCTCATTTTCTCACAACAAAACGTTTTTCCAACAAATGGAGGAGTGTGCCAATCAACTGCGAAGCCTTTACCACCAATAGGTGCAAAGTTCATTCGGTTTGGTATTGGTCTTCTTCTTCCTTCTTTCATCTTTGCTCACCATTCAGGAAATAGAGCACTATCGTATTTCTTACGGAAGCGTTTCTTTCATTCCTGGATTCTCAGAACTTGTCTTTTCATCTTCAGGTTCGGGCATACGGGATTGACAGGATTTTGCGTGCCGCAAAAGAAAAGTCTTGGGTCCTCCCTGCCAGCAGGGGGCGGTGGCAGCAAATATGCAGGAGTCCCTCTCGGACGGCAAGACGGACAAACGGGTGAGATGAATTTTGACATTTTGTTACGTTATACTGTTTTGATTAGTGTATAGCGTTCAGCCCTCGTTTTTCACGAAAAATCGCGATCCATTTTGTCCGGAGATGTACCGAGTACGAATTGCCTGGCTGATTAGAACAACGACTGCGCTCATTTCGCGGTCCAAAAATCAATAAGTCGAGGAACGGAAATGTCACCGATACTTGACTTTTGCTACGAATCGTTTCCAAAAATTAGCTCAAAACAAAAGCAGACAGCTAAAAAGGTCACCATTTTCAAAAGTAATTAGCTAGAAATGTACAAAGGTAGAGAGATGGATTGCCAAATTCCTAGCTTCAATAGTAAAAAGCTTTAAATGTAGCTAGCTAAAACAGTAAAAAGGTCACAATTTTCTAAAGTAGTTGGCGATAATTGTACAAAGAGAGATAGCTAAATTGCTAGCTAGAAAAGTAAAAAGTTGAAAGTGTAGCTTGCTAAAAAAGTAAAAGGTTTCAAAGGTATCCAGCTTAATAGGTAATAAGCTGCAAACATAAACTGCTAAAATGGTAAAAGGATTTAAAGATAGCTAGCTAAAATGGTAAAAGGCTTAAAAAGTAGCAAGCTAAAAGTTTTAAAAAGTTTTCAAAAGTCACTTTCCCTCTAATTGCCCCCACCTGCGCTCACTCTTTCAGCCCCAGCTGCCACTCGTTCCCTAATTATCCCTCTCCATATTTAAGCACTTTGTTCTCGTTCACTCCTTGTCAGTCCGTCAGCGAACCTCACGCATGCAAGGCGAGCACTTTTTGACTCTGGCTCACGTTTTGATTCCGACCTGTTCCTGTATCCTGCCCGATTCCGTCTCCCGTTTCCTGTATTGATCCCCTGTCCCTGGCTTCCGGATCATCTACGGCTAACCGACTCGCTTCCGATCACCGACCGCGCTTCGTTCGCCTGTCCCGGCTACCCAACTTGTTTCCGATCCCCGACTGCGCTTTCTTATCCCGTCCCGACTACCCGACTCGTTTCCGATCCACGACCACGCTTCGTTCCCCTGTCTACCTGTCACCGGCCGCAAGGGCTTCCTGCTCCCCCTACCCAGCGAGCACAAGATCGCTGTCTTTTTTTCTCTCGCCCTAACTTCCCCAATCCTTTAATAAAGCATTGTGCGAAACGTTACGCATTTGGGTCCACTGCTTGTTCCGGTTGTGACAGCGAAAGATCGTTACCGAGTTGTCCACGCCAGATTTTGCCTGATTTGCAGATGAACGATGAACCCGATCTAGTCGGGTTTGCCACTTTCAGCGTTATCTAGTGCGAAAGGCCGAATCGGTACTTTGTGACGAATCTCGTTTGAATTTTCCAATTTGGAAGGAGACGAATTCCCGGAGGGACGAGCAGAAAGAGAACGAGGCCGCGTCGGGGAAAACTTCTCCGACTAAAATGGAAAAATCTCCAAGAAAAAGCTCCAGGAGGCATAAAGGCGCCACCTTCAAAGTGACGCTCCTGGATTCGTCTGATTTCCAAGGAGAAATCGAGGTAAGCCGGAAAAATAACGATTGCATGTCGTCGTTAGCATCTAAATGTTAGCAGGTAGTCGTTAGCATGTAGTCGTTAGCATCTAAATGTTAGCAGGTAGTTGTTAGCGTCTACGTGTTAGCATGTAGCCGTTAGCATGACTTGTTAGCGTGTAGTTGTTAGCATACAGTCATTAGCATCAAAATGTTTGCAGGTAGTTGTTAGCGTCTACGTGTTAGCAATCAGCCGCTTGCATGACTTGTCAGCATGTAGTCGTTAGCATGACTTGTTAGCGTGTAGTTGTTAGCATGACTCGTTAGCATATAGTTGTTAGAATCTAGATGTTAGCAGGTAGCCTCTAGCGTCTGCGTGTTAGCATGTAGCATGACTTGTTAGCACGTAGTTGTTAGCATGACTCGTTAGCATGTAGTCGTTTACATCTAGATGTTCGCTCGTAGCCGCTAGCGTCTACCTATTAGCATGTAGCCGTTATCATGGCTTGTTAGCATGTAGTCGTTAGCATCTAAATGTT